>NC_055958.1:6829377-6854377 GCF_018492685.1 Alosa sapidissima | reverse complement strand
AATGGAGAGCATATCTAAATGCCAATGGCAGGAAATAATTAGAATCTCTGGATGGCAATAATCTATTGTAATTGTAATGGGAATGTCAGACCGTCATACATCTCCACTAGAAGCAAGAGACAGATCTAAGAGGACAGAGGAGAGCTGTTGAACCCAACCAATAGCTCCGCTGATGGCAGTAGTATTAAACGACACAGCATGCATCTTCTTTGTGTAAACAACAGCAATATCCGTTTGTTGTTTGCTGTTGTGTCAGTCTGGTGTCTTTATTTAATGACTGAAGGTGAGTACCGTGTGTAATAAACTCATAGAGATTGGTGTCATTTGAGTTGGCCTGCAGACTGTTTCAGGAGGCAGTGTAGGTGCAACGCAAATTTTAAAATGACTGTATTGCGTTTGAATGATTCACCATCGCTGTCCTTTGGTATTGTGTGAACTCTCTGCTCCAACATCTAAAAACACAAAAAATAGATTAAATAAAAAAGAAAAGTGGTGATGCTGTTCAGGATAAATCCTTATCTCAGAGGCAGAGCCTGCCATTCCGATGAAAGGTTGTTGACATCTCAGCTCAACCTTTCCGTGTTCCTGAGACAGTGTGTTGATTGGCTGAATTGTATGATGGCTCAGTCCAAGGCAATATGTTTCCTATTTACAAGTTTTGAACTGTGTATCTAGTTCCTAAACTCATTATATGGAACGTTTCAGGGTGACTATGAAAAAGAGACATACTGTATTGAAGAAATATCATTGTGTATGCCTGAGAAGCTTCTGGGTTTAGTTTGCAGTTACCAGGAGATTAGAAGATATTTAGCGAGTCTGTCTCAAAATTAAATAACTACTCATGAACAAGTGTTGCATGGCTCCAAGAGACATCTATTAGTGTCTCTCAGTGTCTTTATGACAGCACTGCTGATGAGTTGAGTGAGAGGGAAGGCGGTGGGGATAGGTGGGGGGATAGCTTGGGCTCTGAGCCTGACTCTGTGGCGTGAGGAGTGAACGTTGTTCATTGCTCTCTCCTCTCCCACAGGAGACTCTCTGCACTCCCTCTCCACCGTGCGCCAGGAGCCCAGGCCAGCGCCACCAAGGAGCAGGTGCAACGCCGTCGGCGGCCCTGCCCGGGACAAGGCGGTCCCAGGGAGGTGCGTCACCGCGCCGAAGGACCCCAGGATCAGGTGAGGCGACCAACTGCCTGCCGCCCAGGCGCCCAGGAACCTCAGGCAGCTTTAATCACGAGAGCAATCTCTGAGTCATGCCACTGCTGAGGATGATAATAATGATGGTGATCACAGAAATGTGGTGTCTCATTTCCCCTCAGTTTATTGTGGTGGTTATAATTGGGAAGGGGATGCTGACTGTATATTTCATAAGATGACTCCTTCTGCTGCTTTAAAGCTAATCAGTACACCATGAGATTTCAGAATTGAAACATAATATAGTTTCCTGGTCTGACAATACTTAAGAGGTCCGTTCAAATGAGTTGAGCTGTCAGAATGTTAAATTATGGACTGGCAGACTGGCACAGGAAAATTAACACTTATTGTGAGAGAAACAATGAAATAAACAATGACTATGAATAAGGGCACAATAAAAATCAACAAGAATCACACATTTGCCATTATTTAAAAGATTTTTTTTTTGGTAGGATGATGTTTTTTCACCTGCATGTTTCCGTGTGCAGTTTTTCTTTGTCAGATATGTGTGGCAGAATAGGAAGTTATAGTCAGTCACAAGGAACATGGAGGTGTTGAACAGAACACACAAATGACCATGCGCCATGCACTTCTAGAATTTCTCACAGTGAAACTTGACAGTAGCCAGGTACAGTAGCCATAGCAACACTAAAAGTGCCTTGTGATGCTTGCGCTGAAACAAGCAGTGTCTGCTCTGGAATTATCATAATTGAAGTCACACAAAAGTATAATGGTACAGCCGTGACTTCAGAACGTTAGCCCCAAAATATCCCTCAACTATGAAAGCAAAAGACCATATTTTTGATATCCTGGAACACAAAAATACAGGCAGAGGTTCAGAGCAGCTAATTAGATGGCTTTGAAGTTGCCTCAGCGGGCTAGCAGTCACTTCCTGCTAAGCTCTCAGCTGGGGTTGTTTTTGCATCTCCTTCATACATTTCAACCATTTAACATTTACTGTAACAGCATTCAGGTTTATACTAAACTGTATTGTGCATCTCTTCTGTCACTGGTGCAAATGAGTGAATGTTGTGCACGCTGAGGGGGTCTGGCATGTATGCCCACTATTTCACACTCATTGTTCCTTCTGGCAGGAAGTCCTCCTGCTTATTGTGTCCAGCTGATGAAGGCATGTTCAGGCCTGGGCACTGGGAGCTGCTGCTGTAAGAAAATTTAACATGCTGTATGAAGAAGAGACACGTGCATTGTGTACTTGCACATCGCATTCATTCATTCATTCATTCATTCATGCATTCATCCATCCATCCATCCATCCATCCATCCACCCATCCATCCATCCATCCACCCATCCATCCATCCACCCATCCATCCATCCATCTACCCATCCATCCATCCATGCATCCATGCATTTGTTCCTTCATCCATTGTTCACTCTTTATTGTTTTTTCACTAGCTGTAATGGGCAATTCCATGGAAAATTATTTTTTTTAACATCCATAACGCCAATAAAATGTGATGGTATGGTATGATGTGAATGATTACATGAAATTTGAGCATTTGCTATTTTTGGCTGAAGAATGTAAATGAGAAAAAATGCACAAAAAATGAATGTTATCATTCACATCATACAAATGCCAAGGCATTTCACTGGTGTTATGGATGTGACAAAAAGTCAATTTTCCGTGGAATTGCCCTAATCCTCTGTGAAGAAACACTAGTAGAGTGAGCAGGACTGGAGACGGTGTGTGCCGTCTACTCAACCTTCGACTGAGATCCTTTAGGTTCCTCATTGACCCTGAGACCGTATAGAGGTCTTTACTCCTTCAGTTTCAGAGCACTCTCGCATGTCACACTGCCTGCTCTCATTAAAGGGTGAAAACGTGCGTGAACCATGAGAAAGGTTTGAACTGAATACCCATGTCTCCAAGTCTGTTACACATGGCTTTTTCCAATATTGTTTTTACTCTTTCCTGCATTTGGACAGAGAAGGATTGTGCTCCTATACCCATTTGTATGGACAATTTCAGAAAAGAAATTATAATGTCAATGTGAATACTAGTGTTTCTACCATGTGGCAGTACTGGTGTTGATATAGCATTGCACAAAATGTACTTTATGTTAAAATGAATGGAAATTATGAAGTTAACTTTAAAAACAAACATGAACGAGAAATATAGGCAAGAGAAAAAAGACAGAGAAAGAGAGAGAGAGAGAAAGAGAGTGTGCGTCTATGTAATGTTCTCTTCTTTGTTTCTGTACTGGATGAAGTCAGACTGCTGTGTGACTGGGAGAATTAGATTACAGGCAGGCTAATTACCCCCAGCACAAGCCAAATTAGCTCACCAACATTTGTGTTGACTCCGTGGCAGGCCATCCTGTGTCCTTGCAAATGTGTAAAAACACACACTCAAACACACACACACACACACACACACACACACACACACACACACACACATACACACTACAGCCACTACCACAGAGAATGGCACAAGAACATGCACATGGCTAATGTAGGGGAAATTGAGAGGATGTGAGGGAGCATCCCGAATTACTCTTGCTAAATCTGAAATTATGCATATGCATATGAAGTGTGTGTGTGTGTGTGTGTGTGTGTGTGTGTGTGTGTGTGTGTGTGTGTGTGTGTATGTGCCCGTGTTTGTGTTTGTGTGTGTGCAACATTATGTGAGTGTGCACATGCATGTGTCCCGTGAGCTGATTTCACGCACGGGAGCTCCAGTGTTAGCAGCCATTGTGTGTTTTTTTCATCTGCTTTAGTTCACTTGAATTCCTGTGGAACATTACAGAGATCGCTCTCCCTGTCATGTTCGCCATGGATATATCCACACTATAGGCTCTCTAAATCAACATGAAAGCCATACGTTTCCACCGCTTCCTGGCTGTTTTTTCTAGCCTGTTTTTGTCAACGGCTGTTTGTGAATGGCGTAAGCGCTGAAGTGGAAGCTATTGTCAGAGAGTGTTTCCTTTGGGACATAATCAATAACTAATGGGGCCGAGGAGTGGCCTCCGTGTCCTTTGTTACATATGCAATTGATCAGACAGGCTCTTAATCATATTGTGTAGAGTGAAGCACAAAGGAAAGAGCTAACCAGAGTGTCATCCAGGTTTATCTTTGCTACTGCTACTGAGAAAAAAACCCATTTAAAAACAAGATTTAACACTGTGTCTTGCAGACATATTTTTGATGTTTGTTTGTGATTTGTAAAATTGTGATATTGTTTAAAGTGTTACGTGTGTATTTGGATAGAGTTGATGCCATAGACTGCATATGTTAAGGTTGATGTGCAAATAGGCACTATGCTGATGTTGAGAGCTTGACTGGACAGCAAGATATTGAGAGCTGTATGACATACTTTGCTTGAGGTGGTTTGATCATGCAGCAGTAATTGAACTCAGTCATCAGATCATGATTTATGGTGTCCCCCACCCCTCTCTCATCACCAATAGCTTTCAATGCTCGCTCTTCACGCAGTTAACAGCCACAAGTACCCAGAGAATACATGGCAGTCAGAGTGTTTGTTTTTTTTAGCTCTCTGCCATCTCTGAGTAGGTCTCCATGGTGACAACCAACGCAGTCCCTCACATTAGAAAGCAGGGCTGAATATTGATGTGTCTTCGAGTTTAAGAGTGTCATTTCATTTGGCTCTTCTGAATGTGCATTAGGCCATTAAAGCTAGTTGTCAGAGAGGTTCTATGAAATGACCTAGAAATGACAGATTTACTTTTAAGTGGGAAAGCTATAGCTATCTTATTTGATTTTTCTTAATGGAATAGTTTCACTCTCCTCAATCAATTTTGACCCTGTGGATATGAAAGTGAATGTGGGAACATGTCACTGTAGCCTGTTGGAGAAGAGCAATGTCCACGCTAAAATGCTGAGATATTACCCTGTGCAATTTAGCCATTAGGGAAGGATGCTCAGTGCCACTGCAGAGAGACCAAAGATATATCATAGATAATATACCATTATTACCCATTATTACCCAAAGACAGACATCTACTGTAATACGCAAATGTGTTTAACACATCAGAATCAGAGTATAGGTGAGCAGTATGGACAAATCACTTCTCAGAAAAGCTTAATGAAGGACTTTGTGAACACTGTGGTCTTCCTTATTCAGTCAGAAAAATAATCACTAAGTAGTACATTAAAACAGCATAACTCTCAAAAAAGAATTTCAAGTTTTTGCCTGAAATTGCACTGTGCCTATTTACAAGGGCATTGTTCCCACCTCTTCTGGGGCCTACCATCAAATGTTGGACCTCTATAGAAAGCTGAGAACCTCTAGTTTTCGTAGGAAACAGTCAAAATAAATGTGTGATGTACTCACTAAGAGTTACAGAGGCTAGAATATAGTTTTTTCTTTCTGCCGGATTACAAGCATCTCTGAACTGACCACATTTCAGCCCTCTAGGTCTCTTGATATCTCTTAGACACAACTGAGCCCTAGCACCAGGTCTTGTGAAGTTGTGTGCAAAAGTAGATCAATATAGAATGAAAATATGAGTGCTTTAGACTATTATTTGCCAAGGTATGCCCTTGCGTTTTGTAAAATGCCTATGGATACTCCCCATAGGACTTTTTGTTATCCAAAATGCATACTGACAATCAAATGCTTACTGCACATGAACCCCTTTGTGTAGAAGCATAATCCTGGTCTCAAATGAAAGGTAACACTTTGAGGTTTCATGCTTGTATTTGGATTATACTTCAGGGGTTCTGATATGGAATGACTACACTAAATATGTCATGATTACAAAAATGTCTCTATTTTTGCATTTACTTTGTTGGTTCAATGAGTGTGTATAAGATAGACTATACATCTGTAAAACTAATATTGGATAACACAACATGAAGATTCAATTTCTATGGATTCTTGTGAATATTTCAGTACCCAATATGTTGCATCTACTTATTGTGCTGCAGCTACACTACACAGAACAGAAATCAAACACCCATATGGTGCAGTGACAATAACCTACCCAGTGATGATTGTTCCACGTTAGTTGTGACGTCAAGACTGCCGTGCATCTGTCACCACAGAGAGGCAGTGAGGGTGGGGGTGGGGGCAGTGAGGGTGAGGGTGAGGGTGGCAGGGGCACAAAGATTTAAAGCAAATGTTTGTTAAAAGGACAAAATCAAGTGCATTATTTGCCCCTCAGCGACTTGTCAGCCAGCTGTCAGTGCTCAGTGGAGAGCGAGAGGGATCACAGTAGCTTATTCTGCGCCGGTCCAGATGACCTGCCTCCCTGCCTCTCTCTCTCTCTCTCTCTCTGCACGCTTGAGTGACAGCTCAACTCGGCTCAGCACAGCCTGGACAGGCGGGCAAGCGAGTGGACAGGCGGGCGGTGAGCCGAGCGGGAAGGCAGCAGTGTGGCGCGCGCTGGGGGCCGTATCCGATGAACTGGCCCAGTGACAGCCGCGACACCTGAGAGAGAGTGAGTGAAAAGACCCTTGTGGGCCCTTGGGCGGTGAAACATGACCGCAGAGCGCCACCTGACCCTCCTGTGACACATGCCCGTTAATGTAATGGGGTCAGTGGCCTGGGCTATTGTCATGAACTTGGCGTGCATATTACATGTGCTCAGTTCTTTGTTGGGTGGTTACAATAATATGAAGAAGAAGAACAATCATATATCTTGAATTTCCCCTTGGGGATCAATAAAGTATCTATCTATCTATCTATCTATCTATCTATCTATATATTTTAGTGTGATGTACTACAATAGTATGAGGTCATATACATGTACGGTTAATATGTCAAAAAAAGTGGTTATAAACATATTATGTTATGTTGTTGATTGGATCATAAACAGCCACAGCAACAAAATGGCCTGAAGAAGAACAAAATGAAGAATTTGTTGGTCGAGACCATGAGTGTGGAGGGGCCTGGGTGTGGGATTCCAGACGCCTCTGTTGAGCCTTCTGGAGGTGTCATGGGCCTAATTCAACGAAATACCACTGAAGGAAGGTGCCTGTTTCATAACTCAGTGAACTGCTCACAAAGGCTCCTCTGTTTTGTGATATTGTTTTTGCCCACAATGGTTGCTTTGTTGCTGATTTTGTTTTTTAATTGTTTTTTATTAGGCTTGGTTTTTGATTGGCTCCTGTGGAAAATCCACTACCAATAACACAAGCATTTTAACACCTCTCCTGTGTGCACCTGAAATATTGGTAACACTTTACGGTAAGGGTACATGAATTATCATGAATTTATGCATGAATTAATTCATGATTTATGTATTATTTCATTCCTCAATATCTCATGAATCATCAGAATTTGCATGCATTGCAATAAATGCATTCATTGTCATTAGTGACCTCATACATGAACAACACATACTAAACTAAAGCATTAAGTATGGTGGGAACATCATTATGATTTATTAAGAATGATCATGATGATTTCTTTTTCTGCCAAAAATGCACTACTCAAATTCTGATTTGAACACAACTTGTGCAGTTCTCATGGTTCAACACATGCCATTGTTCACACTATAGTTGATGGACCACAACTACCATTCATGTAATCATGATAATCATGCTTAATCATAAATCATAATGATGTACCCACCATACCTAATGCTTTAGTTGATGCGTTGTTCATGCATGAGGTCATGAATGAGAGACTTTGAAATCATGTAAATTCCTGATGATTCATAAGATAATGATGAATTGATGACAATTCATGTACCCTTACTGTAATGTTACTGAAATATTTTTCTTGTTTTGAGAAGTTGACTAATGTGTCAAGCCTCTGCACTGCACTGTGCCTTAAAGACATCCAGACTCTACACTTTGCCACACAGCTCTGTAGTGCTGAAGTGGGCACATGAAAGGAAGCTCCCCCCCTCTGGTGCACAGTGGAGTGTCATTACTGTTTATGGGAGCAGAGTGCTGAGAGTTTGCTGGAGTTGCGTTGATCAGCCCTTAAACACACAACGGCCTCTCCCCGAGCAGCAGGTCTATACTGTTGCCCAGGCACTGTAATCATCATCGCTCCCTGCATAGCCATTTTTGTAGCTTTGGCGATGTGGGTTTCCATGGCAACCCTCCTCATCAATCACCCTTGTGGAGCCATCGGAGGCTGGAGTATGAATAATGTTTTATTTACCGGCTCTTGCGTGAGCACGTAATGTCACGGTCGCCTTTCACTCTCCTTATCGAAATAGCATCATGTAAAGCAAATGGGCTGATTCCAAAGCTCATTAACTGACTTGTGCTTCTGAGCAAACAGCACCGAAGTAGCATCTCATAAAAACTTAGAGAAAGGAAAGGAGATGCGAGCGCGTGTACACACACACACACACACACACACACACACACACACACACACACGCACGCACACACACACACACACACACACACACACACACACACACATACAAACACAAACACAAACACACACACTACCAAGAGCTGTCTCCTACTGTGTTTTAATGACATCTCCACAAACTGTCTATCTGCCTTCATGATAGCAGTCCCAATAAACAATAAAACCACATGACATTGCTCAATGTTTGTTTTAGCTTTTTATTGCTTTTGTGTGTTTTTTAATAACATTTTTAATCATCCTTTTCAAATTACCTTTCATATCGCTGTTGATCTTCTGTGGAACCCCCCCCCCCCCCCCCCCCACACACACACACACACATTGCTGTATGTTATACTTTCATTTTTATTCAAAGGAAGTGAAAGGACTGTGAATAGGACTGGCAGTTTACTTCAAAGATTATTTTCTTTAGTTAGCAGGTAACCCTTCCCTGTGTGAATGTCTCACAGTGGTTTTACGTAATAGAGGCCACATTCTGTTTTATGCCTATGCTAATTTCTATGTAATTAAGCTAATTCACACTATGCAATTCATTGGTGAGACCTTGGTGATTGTTTTGGCAATCTGCCGTCCCAACAGCCATGCGTTTCCTCCTCATTTGGAGATGAATGCAGAAGCAGCTTTGGCTCTCGGGTCACTCACAACCACGTCAAGCTCTGGTGAATCAGAACCGGAGTTCTCTCCCCCTTTTGTACAGTGCTACTGACGCTTATGTAGACAAAGAAGCAGCATGCGGAATGAAGGCTCTCTCTCTCTCTCTCTCTCTCTCTCTCTGTCTCTCTGTCTCTCTCTCTCTCTCTCTCTCTGTCTCTCTCTCTCTCTCTCTCTCTCTCTCTGTGGTAGATTGAGATGATGTATGGGAGGTCAGGCTCTGGCTCCTGTCCCTAAACCTCCACCAGCTCATTTCCCTGCTCTGCACTAGACTCCCCGGGCCTCCCCAAACTGTCATGTAATTTTCATAATTCGTTCACTTCCCACATCTCTCAGTGTTCCTGTGCTGCTGGAAGAAGGGGATTGGAGGGATGAAGAGTGTGTACGTGCGTCTAGGGGAGGGTGATTAGGGTTATTGTGTCTTTCAGCGGCTGGGTCGTTTGGCGGGAACAGGAGTGCAGGACTGTGACAGCGCTTGGATTTTGCCCATTTATACCCACCGTTAGCCTCCCTTTTGCCCAATACAAACACAAACACACGTATGAACGAACACACACACACACACACAGTGAGCAAGCGAGCAAGAGAGGTCCGCAGGAGGAGGCGGAGAAGAAAGAGAAAGAACAAGAGAGAGAGAGAGAGAAAAAAAGGGAGGGAAATATGGAAATGCGTCGAGTGATCACACTGCATCGGCAGCTGCTGCTACCGGCGCTGTGGCAGGCGCTCTGGACCAGGACCGCTCTGGGCAGCGGCTGAGCATCTGCGTTACGCTGCGTCAGGGCCGCCCGCCGCACACCCCTCCCCATCCGAGAGGAGGAGGGAGGAGACGCGGGTGGAGGTGGGAGCATACCTCTCTCTTGCGCGCGCTCCCACTCTTTTTTTCGTTGTTTTTTTTCCCTTCTGCGATCTCAGCTGTTTTTATGCGTGCAGTGCTGCTGAAGCATCTTTTCATCTCTCTCTCTCTCTCTCTCTCTCTCTCTCTCTTTGCGTGAGCAAGCTCGGAGTAGAAGGGGGAGGAGGGAGAAGGTTGGCATCATCATCCTCTTCATCTTCATCATTATCACCCTCGTCGCCGTGGCCGTGTCAGATGCCATCTGTCTCACCTCTATCGTGGGTCGCTGTCAGAGCTGACGGTGCCATCCACTTTTGGGAACCGTGCCGGCAACGCTCGCAGGTGCCGCTCACTCTTTGACCGGCTGGTGTCGGTGCGTTTGTGTGTCTATGTGTGTGTGTGTGTGTGTGTGTGTGTGTGTGTGTGTGTGTGTGTGTGTGTGTGTGTGTGGGGGCGGGGGGTGGAGGGGAGTACACGACTTAGAGGGGGCAGACTTGGTGGTATGTTGGCAGTTGGCAGAGCTATATAAACCCGCCACCTGCATTATTATGAACAGATACACTCACGGTATGAGGAGGAGAGAGAGCTCAAGCCATCACCACACAGCAGCCCAGTAAGAGAAAGAGAGGGAAGGGAAAGAGAGAGACTGAGAGTGAGCGAGAGACATAGAACGAGAGCTGCCTACTGAGGGGGAGAGAGAGAGAGTAAGAGGAGGAGTAGATTGCAGGGAGGGAGTCAGAGATCGAGAGAGATAGGGTAGGATAGGATGGAGAGATACGCTGCACAGTGAGGTAAGCCAAGAAAGGATTTCTGAAGCAGGAAGAGGGTGACAGAGAGAGACACACACTCCAGCTACTGTCGCTATTGTTTGAACTGCAGCTGCCACTTCCAACCTACCCTTGAGTGATAGAGAGAGAGAGAGAGTGCGTGTGTGAGAGAGAAAAAGAGAGAGAGAGAGCACAGTGAAGAAGCACGCAGCGAGAGAGAAAAGAGAGAGGCAGAGGTGGGGGAGAGAAAGAGTGCTGTCCGCATTTGCCGTGCACAAACATTATTAGACCCAGAGAGAGCGCGCGCACCAACCGCTGCCTCCAAGCAGCCCACCTATCTCTCTCTCTGTCTCCGTCTCTCCGGTGCTTTCCGCCGCTTTCCAACCGCTCGCCCAGACCACGGGGCTCCACTTCGCTCAAAGCCCAGAGACGCAGCTCTCTCGGCGCACAGTAACCCGCGGCAACTGCCATGATCTGAGGACCGGCGTGCGCCCCGGTGCAGATGTGCTACCCGACACCTGCTGAAACGGCCTCGGACTCACGCCATGGACGCCCTGCTCAGCAACTGCGAACCCCTGGACGGGCTGGACAACAACTCCATAAAGTATCCCAAAAATGAGCAAACCGAGAAAATGTGGATGCGGCTCAAAGGAATGTAAGTTTTGTAGTTTTGTTGTTTATTTGTTTTTTTTTTTCGTTTTTTTTGTTGTTGTAGATTTGCATTGTAACAGTGTCTTCCACTGTGTGTGTGTGTGTGTGTGTGTGTGTGTGTGTGTGTGTGTGTGTGTGTGTGTGTGTGTGTGTGTGTGTGTGAGAGACTGGATACAGTGACTTAAGAGTGTGTGTGTGTGTGTGTGTGTGTAAAGCTGCTGTGTTAGTTGTACAATGGATTTCCATCCACTTGAGCCGAGGAACAAAACAATGTTGACAGATGATGCTCAGCCAACTCAGGCTTGATAACTCTCTTCAGCTCCAGGACTCACTCTCATCTCTCCCAGTACACTTTCGCCCTTTGTTACACGAGCAACCATCAAATCTGTGGATGTTCATTGTTTTCAATTTATTTTTATTTTTTATTTCCTTTCTGGTCAACAATAAACATGCTCTCATGCATGAATACATAGTGTGTTTGTGATGCATTCCTTTGACATGAAATAGCTTGTGGGGATTTTTGTCATTACTGTTATTATTCTTCTCATTCTGGCAGATTAGCCGTGTGCTCAATCCAAAGCCTTTTTATATGGATTTTGTATTTTGGTATATCAAATGCTTTTGCGGATGGCCAGAGCTCAGTCTAGCTAGGGATCCACTTGGATCATCTAAGGACTTCTGTTGTTTTGATGTGCCTACTGGGTCTATTCATCTCACCATCTGTACACTGTATCTTACCTTGGAATCTGGATTTTTCTCTAGAAATGTTAACTGCACAGATGACCAATCCATTTATTTTAGGTTAGGCCTGTTTTAAAATAGTTAGTTATGTGGCTTGATCAGTCGACATTGTTGGTATTGAGGAAGCATGGTCTGTTAGCGTTGCCACACACACACATTGTCATTGACACATAAAACAAATGATCATTCCTCAAAAACATGTAAGACTCTCACACCCCAGCTCCTATCCTCTCACTCTCACCTACTCTCTTCCTATGTGCGTTGAGTGCCACTCATGCAGGCGTCCCGTATGCCTTTAGAGCAGCTCTCTGTTGCCTCTCCTCCAGGGAACCCTGGAGAGGCCTGATGGAATGCTCTCTCATAAACACCTCAGGGTTTAATGATCACTTCTATAGCACATCAGATGCCCCCCACACACACACGCGCACCAACACCACCTCCTGAACTCCCCCTGGCGCACTCTCAGCCGCCTAAATCACAGACCACCAACCCACACACCCTGTCCACCCGCGGGCAGAGTGGCGCTAATGGGGCGTGGGAGTGTGTTGTCATGAGTGTCATCCCTCGCCTGGACCCGCGGGGCAGCTGCGGACGAAGGGTTGGGACGGCGATGGTGGGGGTTGGGGGGGACTGTATGTGGACAGTCAGACCTGAGGGTATATGGGTATACGTGCCTGTTTGAGTGAGTGTGTGTGTATATGTGTGTGTGTGTGTGTGTGTGTGTGTGTGTGTGTGTATGTGTGTGTGTGTGTGTGTGTGTGTGTGTGTGTGTGTGAGATTGTGACTCCAGCTGGCAAGTAAGAGGCAAAAACAACTTCCCCTAAAAAAGAGTGAACTGTAGTGGCCCCAATCAGTGGGATTTGTGGAGCGTGGAGTAGAGAGGAACATGTAAGATTTTGTGTGTGTGTGTTTGCGTGTGTGCGTGTGTGTGCGTGTGCGTGTGTGCGTGTGTGCGTGTGAAGTGCAGGGTCACATTTGCTCATTCATGCCTTCCTGCTGAGCACTGGTGCGGAGCCTGGGAGTCATGCACAGTCACACTGGAGTATCTCTCTTTCTCTCTCTCTCTCTCTCACACACACACACACAGTCACAGAGAGAGAGAGAGGCACATACACGCACCCTTAAACACACATACCCACATGCTAATTAGTGGTGTCAACAATAATCGATTCGGCGATGCATTGCAATGCGGGGCATGCACGATTCAGCATCGATGCGGCAACGTGCCAAAATCGAGGTTTACAGGCCACAGTGGCCTTGGTGCCCCCTTCTTTCAATATTCTGTTTTGCGTCCGACTAATAACGATTTTTATTTAGCCTATGGCCTGTCAAAATAATCTAAGCATTCACTGCACAAATTAATTTAGTCTTTTACGCAATGGAGAAAGTGACAGCGCACGGCAAGAAAGAAAGTGCATCCAAATTCACCCATTCTTCTCAGTTGAACTACTCGCGAACGAGCCTACTCATCACACAGACATCACAAGTAGCCTATCACATCACATGCTGTGGTGAATGGTTCGCGAGAAAATTACACTTAGCTAAGTGAATAATATAATTCAATTTAATCATAATTCTACTGAAGGTTCTGCGCCCATCTCCCTACTCATTCATCTTGGTGGAATACTTCACAACCCCTTCGTTCATCACATAACAAACCATATATCAGAATAAACAGCTGACCTTACTGAACAGAAAGTTGTAAAGCAGTCCCCTGTACAGTTAGCCGTTCCAGAGTAATCCAGTTCTGAATTTGCAGCAAATTTCGACATGCATGGATGTCTCCAAATTTGGGCTTTAAGTTTTACAATGTGTTTAAATTATTCTACATGATTTCATAATGGACCAAATACAAAATAAATGTTACAAATATTGCCTAGATATCGGTAAATCAGAGGACAGCTGACTAAGAGTTTGTGAAAGTGTCCTTAATGATCATAAAATGCTAAGCATGCATCTATGCTATTTGAGTTTCTTAAAATTGAGCTGTGCTTAAATTGTTCAATACATGATTTCATAACAGGCCAAATATAAAATAAATGTTAAATATATCCTAGATATCTAAATATTAAATGATCAGATGATTTACAGTTCTATGTAATATGCCATGTTTCATGTTTTTGTAATGTTTCATAGGCTACAGTGATGCAGGTCTAGTGCTTTGAATAGGCTAAATACAACTTTGATCATTTTTATAGCCTACTACTGTATAGTTAACTTTGGCCTTGGTGCCCTGACATGTGGCCTTTGTGCCCCCCACCAAATATGCCCAACTGAAGGCCAAGTAGCCTTGCCCCTAAAATGGTGAAATTCCATTATTTAATGACATTTATGTCAAAGATACAGGAGAGTGATAATACACACATAGCAGCCAATAAAATCTGTTCAATATCTGACTGCTTGTATTGCCTCATGACCTCAAAATTTGCCTTGTTGTGTGCAGTAGAATTTTGATGCATCGCAATGCATTGCAATGCATCGTAGAATCAAATTGAATCGAATTGTTACCTGGTGAATCGTAATCGAATCGAATTGTGAGGGCAGTGCCAATGCACACCCCTAATGCTAATGCAGCCAAACAAGCATATCAAAGGCACAAGAAAGCATTTCTGTCTCATTCACTCACTCACTCATTCACTCACTCACTAACACATTCACTCACTCACTCACTCACTCAAACACTCATTGTTATGTTCACTTATGTCTAATGCAATTCACTCTCACCCTCCCATCTCTCCATTTTGCTGTGCATAAACACACTCACTTATTCATCCATTTCATCACTCACTCACCTATTCACCTGCTTACTCAGTATGTGCTTCATCATGCAGCGGTGCATGAAAAGGCAATTATGTGCAGTTTCCCTCCTCCAGTTGGTCTCATCATTACAACTTTTGTTGTTGTGGCCCCCGAGCCCTCCCTCTCCCAGCCCCTTCACAAATTACAGCTTCCATGTGAAGACTCTCAGGTGTGAGTTGAATTTGAATGATTATGTCTTGTATACTTGGTCTAACTTCCTTTGCAGATGATACAATAATTCACATTCTTCTGCTGTTGATCATTCCTTGGAGGGGAAACACATTTTTTTCAGACTTGATTTCATGATGGAGGTCATACTGGATGTACTTAGTGTCTGTATTCTCTCAGTAGAACTTTTAAATGGCCTGAAAGGTTTTAGTTATCTCACCAATCACGTAAAGCCAAAATGTAAACATGTCCTTCAAATGTCTTTTACTCTGAAATTACTGTAAGAGATGAAAGGTTGTAAAAGAAAGCAGAAATAATAAGCTTTATTTGTATAGCAACTTTCATACACAGAATGCAGCTCAAAGTGGTTTACATTTGAAGCATGTAATAGTCAGTCAGTCATTATCAATCACTTTTCTTCATTGCTGGGGCCGTTTATGATCCACTCAGCAACATATAAAAAATATAGAGAATAACATGTCATAAGACTGGCAGCCTTAACCCTTTACCCCCCACAAGCACGCCATATGGCAACTGTGGCAAGGAAAAACTCCCATATTCCATCAAGAAACCTTGAGCAGAACCTGACTTAATAGGGGGAGCCCATCTGCTTCTGGCTGGCTGCGCCCTCCAATAGCAGCAGATGTAGAATAATCTGAAAAAGTAGTCTACAGGATAAGATGAGTTAACTAAAAGCTTTCCTGTACAGGTATGTTTTCAGATATTTTTTAAAAATATTTACTGAACTCGCCTGCTTGATGTACAGAGGCAGGGTGTTTTTTATAGTTTGGGGGCATAATGGATAAAAGCAGCTTCTCCACTTTGTTTGTGGAGCACTTTGGGTACGATTAAAAGATTAGAATTGGATGATCTAAGTTTCCTTTGTGGTTGATAAGATATTAAAAGCTCAGAGATATATGAAGGTGCTATGCCATTCAGAGCATAATTAACATAAACTTAAAATCAATTCTATAGGAAATAGGGAGCCAGTGCAGTTCAGCCAACACAGGGGTGATGTGTTCTCTCTTCTTGGTCTTAGTTAAAAGTCTAGCCGCAGAGTTCTGTATGAATGCCAATTTCTTTAGATGTTTTTTGGGAAGACCAGTGAAAAGTGCATTGCAGTAGTCTAACCTGCTAGTGATAAAGGCGTGAATTAGTTTTTCTGCATCTTGTTGAGTTAAAAAGGGCCGCACTTTGGCAATGTTTCTCAAGTTGAAATAGGCTGTCTGAGTAACTTTACTGATATGGGGCTTAAAACTTAACTCTGCATCTAAGATGACACTGAGGCTTGTTACTTTTGATTTGACCTGGTGCGCCAAGTTCCCCAGATTACTAAGAACAATATCTCGCTTTAGTTTTGGTCCAACCAAAAGTACCTCTGTTTTGTCATCATTTAGTTTCAAAAAATGTTTGCTCATCCACTGATTAATGGAGGTTAGGCATGCAGTGAGGGAGCAAAGGCCATCTGGGTTAGTTGGCTCCACAGAAATATACAATTGGGTATCATCTGCGTAGCTGTGGAAGTTTACATTATGCTGACTTATGACATTTCCCAACGGAAGCATATATAGGGAAAATAGCAGGGGACCAAGGCAGCTCCCCTGGGCCACACCAAATGGCAAGTCATGTTTTTTAGACACATGATCTCCTAGACTGATATAAAAATCTCTGCCAGTAATGTAGGTTTGAAACCAGTTTAGAGCATTATCAGAGAGACCCACCCACTTCGCAAGGCGGTGAATTAAGAATCCCACTAGGAGGAGAAGAATTCCTGAATTTCCCCTTGGGGATCAATAAAGTATCTATCTATCTATCTATCTATCTATCTATCTATCTAAGAAGATAAACATTAGTGCTTCATTAGTGTTTCATCACAACACTTTAAACAACTACATTTGTACAGCATTGTAATTAATCACTGGTGTTAGAACACACTGGTGCTAGGAGCATAGAATACATGTCTAATTACATTACTGTAATCCACCGTTACCCTGCTAGTCAATGTGTTCAAATACTACATAGTCCTTTACAGTGGTAGGAACAAGCAGCCAGTGTGAATATGCACTTGCAATTACCTCTGTGACACTTGAGATGGTTACTGATTTAACAAAGGGACAGCAGTGTCTTTTTGCAATTATCCCTCTGCTTGATTTTACCAAGGGGTCACACTGTTATTGATGGAACAATTCTAGGAAAAAATGGCAAAAGAACATGGACAATTCCATTTACTATATGTAACTGCAATACAATACTATATTACACCTTCCAGTTCATCATCAGTGTGAGTAAGTCAGTCCATTGCACACCAAGCGAGTCCATATTTTGGGCCAATTCTGACAGATATGTGCATGTAGGTTTTTTTTGTTTTTTTCGGTAAGAGTGTAAAAGTCCGCCACTCTTTAGCAGATGAGCGCTGAACGGCGGGAGCGATGATTCATGCTCTCGGAGATGATCTGGGTGGATGTGCGAACTCCTGTGCTGGCGATGGCTGCACGCCTCTCAGTAGGGATTTCACACCCGTTGAGGCGTGTGGTGGAGCTGGTTGGTGCTATGTCATAACCCCACCACCAGGGCCAACAGTTGAGGAAGAGGCAGGAGGGACATTTTTTATTTTTTTTTATTTATTTTTTTTATCATGGAATGATCCGGAAAGTCCTCCCTCCTACATGCTCACAATAGATGGATCCTTATGGGCTCTTCAGCTGGGAAGTTTTACCCATACTTTAGACTGTACGTGTGTGGCCCTGTAAGTGGATGTATGGATATTGAAACTTTTTTTTGTATGTATAAAAAATGGCTAGAACGCCTACGCAGTTCACGCCAACATGGATCCAAACACTCGAACGAAAGTCAAAGGTGGGCGTCTCATTTTCATTTTAAATGCATATGCAGGAGAGACATCTTCCAAACACTGTACCGTAAAACCATCAAATACAGGGTAACTCCTTTCAGTAACATCAGTCAAAACACAAGTTAGTCAGCATAGGTCCATGAGAAAGGTTGCATATTTTCTTCTCCTTTTGTACAACTTCATCATTCGGTGTGCGAAAAAAAAAAACTTCCTTTGCCTGATGTAGCTTACATCTGCACTGAACTGTAACATTGTCTTCTGGACTACACCTTCAAACCGAATGCCCTTCACAGACAGTAATGCAACCCTAATAACACCCTTCAGCAGTTACCTCCTCTCATGTCAAGTGTGCTCTCTGTCCTTGACTCTCATTTTTCTGTTCCCGTCTCTCTAACGCATGCCAATTTTGTTTTTGCAGGCAGAAGTACAAAAGCACCTCTCAAAGGTAAGCCCTCATCTTCCTTTCCTCTCTCCTCCGCCGTCTCTTTCATATGCTCAGTCAAACATGCCCTAATTTGCCAACACGAATGTCGCACAGAGAGAAAGGTGCACGCTGCATTATTTAGAGGCGAAACACAGATAAGACAAAGACGGAGTGCGTCGGTGGGGGCCTGGAGAGCTTGCGGTGTCAGAGTGTGAGTTTTAGCTCTCAGAGTCACGGTTAATTTACGTGGAAGCTTTTCTTCAAGCCACTCAGGCCTTCCCAGCGGTATACGTCAATAAATGTGGTGTTTCATTAGGGCTTATTTCCCTATCGCTGAATAGGGGGGGGGGGGGGCTGTAAAGCAGGCTTTGCCAGCAGGATTCACAGAAATACATACAATTCGGAAGGGATAGGTAAAAAGATGAATGTATGGGTTTTGCACTTTTCACTGTGTGTGTGTGTGTGTGTTTGTACACTGTATACCAAATATATTCTTTGTCTTCTTGCTGTTTAATTCTGCACATGTACTTCTACCTCAGTGCTCTGTGTGTGCATGGGAGAGCTGATGCTCAGATTGTACTGTAAATATCCAAATGTAGGTGTTCTCCCTCTGTATGAATCCACATGTATTCTCCTTCCCCTCCCTCTCTCTCTCTCTTTCTCCCTCCTTTCTCTTCCTCTCCCTCTCCTGTGAGGGCTCTGCTGCCGTTGCTTTTCAGCCACATTCTCTAACATGGAGCATGGAGTTGAGGTGCCATGAAGTGGCCCTCACCTGCGCCCACACAAACTGCCCCTGCTGCAGTATCTCTCTCTCTCTCTCTCTCTCTCTCTCTCTGACACATCCCCCTCTCTTGCTCATCCTCTCCCTCTCACCCTACCCACTCTCTCTCTCTCTCTCTCTCCTGCTGCGGGAATCTGCCATTTATGTAACACAGCTGTGTTAAGAGGTACTCTGCAACAATGGCCTCTCATCTTAGTTGGAGCACCGCGCTGCCAGTCACACAGCCTCAGATCTGAGGGACACACACACACACCGCCGCGTGCAACAGGAAAACGACTCGCCATGTTGTATTTCAGTCTGCAGCAGCGGCAGTACTGTCGGACCCGTGTACAAGCATCCCCAGATGGCAAGCGACTCTGCCACAGGCCCAGACTCAGCGGTGTTAGATGGAGTGTGTTAGAGAGTGGGAGTGAATGAGAGAGGAAGAGAGAGAGAGAGAGAGAGAGAGAGAGAGAGAGAGAGAGAGAGAGAGAGAGAGAGAGAGAGAGAGAGATTATATTTGGTTGGTGATTCATGTGACGCTGTGTTTTGGCTATTATGGAGGTTTACCACAGGTTAATGTGATTAATAGCGGAGAATTATGACACCCCTTCCGCACACACTAAGTGGCTCTTTGAAGTGCGCTCATCGGTGACACCAAGCAAGCTTTCATCTGCTGGTGTGAATAGACATGTTTCAGGGAGACTTGGACTTTGGAAAAACACTGTTCTTTTTCCATCTTCAATTGCTCTAATGGGCTGAGCTGTCATACATCTCTGTGTGCTCATGTAAGTCTTCCTTTTACAAGCAACTGTTAAAACGCCTGTAGACTGTATCTTAAGCCAACACATTCTGTCCTTTGTCCCACTGTATTTCATTAACACACAGCCTGTATCCTCTAAAATCTATCCTCTTAACATTACATCTAGGATATGTTGTCCTTACCTCACCATTGAAAAGAATATGGACAGCTCTACATTGTTGTTAGAATCCAGATGGACCAGAAGAACATGAAGGTAAATTCTCTTTCCACTAGAGGCCCCCATTCAACAGCGCCTCTCAGGCCCTGATAAAGCATTTACAGGAGCTTCCCCTGTGTGCCTTCAAAACCCTTAAAGCTCAGTGAAGCTTTGCCGCACACACAGAATAGCACCAGCTCCGCTTTGCTCGAGAAGAACAAAAGCCAGAGCTGACTTGTTAAGCCCAACATGTTCTCCGCAACGCTGCTGGGATGGATTTATGCAACATTAATGCCTTCTGTGTATAACGTGTGGAAGCAACTCACTCCCTGCCTCCATTTTTAAAAACTTAAGTGCTTCTAGCTGTGGCTGGCTGCAAGCGAAAATAAGCTGTCTGTCATTTTTTTCTTCTTTTTTTCTTCTTCAGGAAACAAAGGTATACAGCGAGGGATGTTGTGCAGGAAATGAATTTTGTGCACTTCTTGCACTAAGTAAACTTTTTAATGCTTTAATGTTTGAAAATGCATTTTCATTGTTCTGTCATACCTTATTTCTGGTCTTTCTTTTCTCAGTCAACTTATGACAGATGACAGGATGCAGTAAACAGACTTTGAAGGAGAACAAAGCCCACATTTAATCCCAACCTTCTGGGCCATGTTAATGCTGACACTCTAACGCCCCAGTCCGGGTTCAGCTGAACAAGAGCATGCGGCACAGATCACGCTCCCTTGCATCATAGACAGCTTGTCTGTTGCGAGACTTGTACCCACGAATCGCGAGGCAGCTCGTCTGCAACATGGCTTCACGGCAGCAAGTTCTAATCCACATTACGGCTGATGGACATTCCTTGTCTGCTTCAGCTTCAGTGATCGCGAGTGTTCATGTAATGCTACTCGTATGGTTTAGTGTTTAAGACATCATGTGTTTTGCACATCGAGGCGGTGTACAGTTGCCTTGTACAGCATTGGGTGCCTGTAGCCGATGTTGAGTATGCAGCTGTCAATGCAACAGCGTTGCTTTTTGCAGACAGCCGTCCACTTACTCTGGCAAGGCTCCAGCCAAACTCCCCTGGACATTATTTCCCAGGAGACAAGATATGCCTCAGTGGCGTCTCCTGGCAACTGTGTTCTGTCTCTCTCTCTCTCTCTCTCTCTGTTCCTCACTCCCTCCCTCTTGCTCTCCTCTCTCTCGCTTTCTCTCTCTGTCTCTCCTCTTTCCTCCCTCCCTCCCTCCCTCTCGATCTCTCTCTCTTTGTCTCTTTCTCCTCTCTCCCCCTGCCTCTATCCTCTCTCTCTCTGTTCCTCTACACATTTGTATTTGTTTCAAGCTCCATAATAACCAGTGGGTGTTAATGAATAGGCCATCGTCATAAACAATGTTGGACCTGGCATTTGATAATGGCATGCATTTACAGGTTTCCTGTCCAAATTCACAAAGGCGTTTTTTATGAGAGGATTGTTCATTTGTAATACACTGTCTTGAGCGAGCCAGCCTCAAAGTAGATGTTATATCTGTGGAAATCCGGAAATTCCACATTGAACCAACAGCGGATATTGCTTTCAATTGGCTATTTCTGAGAATTAGAGGTACAGAACATACTTTCATAAATCCATCCCACCCCACCCCCAGTCGTCCATGATGAACTCCTGTGAACACAGAGAGATGTTTTTCCCCGAGCCACCATACCTATATGGTTTATGATGGACCAAAAGCAGAAAAATGACCAAGGAAGAACATGTGTCCTGACCATGAAGGGCTAGCACTACAGACTTGTTTTGAATCCGTACGTCCTCTCCCTGATCCCTATATCTGGAATAAGCATACACAGGCCAGAATTTACATAAGGTCCATCCCAGAGTCGTTGCTGTCGCTGTATCCTTGAGGCGACATTAAGTGACTGCTTTGGCCCTGCTCATGTGAAATTGGACTTATCTCTCTTTGCCTGTCATTTCCATTTCTATTACTTTGTGTTTACGATCCCCCAATGTGGGTAGACAAAACTGAGATGTCAGCGCTCCTCTTTGATTATATCAGAGCCCTGAGCCAATGTTCGCCGACAAACAATTTTACCAGAAAATGAAAGTGTTGCAATGCAATTACCTAACTAGCCCCCCCCCCCCCCCGCCCCCCCCCCCACACACACACACACACACACACACACCCCACACACACATTCAAAGTGATTGTATGTCTAGGTTTTAATGGCTTCAGAAAATAACCAAATCTAGCCCCTCTTTGTGGACATCACACAGTGTGTGCAGCATGTATCAAGAAATGCACACATATTTAGATTGTGTTTGTTAAAGACTGGCGATGTCTTCACAGCAAAAGGTGGCATTTTTACTCTTACTCTTCAGAGTAATGCTACTTCAAGTAAATACTTCAATGAATTTATAGTGCATGTTTGATGTGCATATATGCATCTGTGTGTGTGTGTATGTGTGTGTGTACCTGTGGTGGCATTTCACGTATATGTATACATACAGAATGTAAAAGTGAACTGATACAATCTACTCTCTCCACCTTCATTCATCTTTCGAATGGTGGACCCATTGGGTTCCTTTGAGATAGTTGCTATAGCAGCAGCAGCTGACCATGCGGGCCTCTACAGGACAGGGACGGAAACAGAACAGAACAGAAACAGCTCTAAGAAGCAAGCAAAGATGGGCATTTACTCAGTCCAAGGAGCAAAGATGGGCATTTACTCAGTCCAAGGGGCAAAGATGGGCATTTACTCAGTCCAAGGGGCAAAAGAACAGCCTTATCTTGATGATGTTGTAGTAAATATGGTCAACGAGGGAACGTGAAGCTGCCTGTTAGGCTAACTTCTCTCTAAAGCATTGTTTCACAGAATCAGTCCTCATAGGCCAACACTAAAACCTTCACTGTGTAGTACCGCACTATGAGATGCCAATAGCAAAGGATAGAGAAAGAGTAAGAAAAAGCAAGAGAGAGGATAAAGTTCCCCCGTTTTTTTCTCTTTCCATGACATCATTTTTGAAAATGTGAAGCTAAATGCAGCGCACTGAAGCGTTTCCTGCCCCTCCTGTCAACCGGAGGAACTCCAGGCCCAGGGATACTTCAGCAGGCGTCTAAATGTCACACACCCAGGGCTGCGCTGACCGCTGGCATGGCCCCCGTCCTGAGCGGAGACTGGAGCCCATTACGGGGGGCAACAAAAAGCTGATTTATACTCGCAAAACCAGACCACAGAAAGGCACTATTTCGCTGGCGTGTTTTTGAACTAGAACTCGCCAAGCAGTCCGTGCAGACAAGAGCACCTCTTGAGGACATATTTTACGACTCGTTTTACCTTCGGACTGATGTTCTGCAGATTCACAGGGATGTGTATTTTTATCGGAATATTAGGATTTTCCATTCTCTTGTTTTACGCTCGGGTTTATGCCATGAATTAAGCATTTTGGAGGTTATTTGCTTCCAACCAGTCCTGCTATAAAACAAGATATGTTATGGCGTGTTATCAGGCTCGAATTATGCACTTTGCAGAATTTCTAATAAAAGCAAAGAGTTGTTTTGTGAGATGTTAGGCACTGGAGAGTAAAATAACCTTTTCATCTTTTTTAAATTAAATCTCCTTTTTTGGCCTTTGCCCATTTTTTGCCTGCACATAATTTTTTTCATCATTCAAAATGTAATTTGTGTTCTGTTGTCTGATGTCATCGTTGCCTCACCGTTTGCATCACGTGTAGGAGTGAGAGTGAGTGCGCTGTATTATCAGGAGTGATGTTCTATGCAGCTCCCATGGCCCCTTGACTCATGCCTCCCCCCCCGCGCCCCCCCTGCCCGTCCGTCCACCCCGGGGGCTTGCCAGTGCTCCGTCCTAATAGAATGTCGACAGGATAATTAGCAGCATGTTAGCATTAATGTGCTAATTAGGCGTGTGTGCTGCATTTCTGCCATTGCCACAGCGGACCCGCTCTTGCTCTCTGGCGTGCCTCTATTTGCATACAAACAGGCGGCACACTGTTTTGATTCAGACGGCTGACTCGGGGGGGGCTCAGCGTTTGTTGTGGAAATGCTTGTCATGTCAGAACGTCGAGCAAAACAGAAAATAACGTTGGCCAATTGCAGACTTCATTAATTTGATTGCGATCTAATGAAACAAGGCCAAGTTTTTTTGAGAGAGAGAGAGAGAGAGAGAGAGAAGGTGTGTGTGTTTGTGTGTGTGTGTGTGTGTGTGTGTGTGTGTTTGTGTGTGTGTGTGTGTGTGTGTGTGTGTGTGTGTGTGTGTGTGTGTGTGTGTGTGTGTGTGTGTGTGTGTGTGTGAAGATTCTGCCTTTGTATCGTAATGTTATTTGGCTCCACAGCTTATTTTGGAAAATTTGATCAAGGACAGAGTTTTTTTTTTAATCAACAGATCAGCTCAACTGTTTTATTATTTGTCAGTGGGTTGTGCCGTGCGAAGATCCTCATGTAATCTGAACTTATTATGACTTTTCTCTCACTTCCAATGGCCTGAGAAGTCAAAGTAATGCCTTTGGGGAAGCAACCAATAAAGGACATCGCGGTTCTCTTGAGAACTGCTGGAAAAATGCACGGTAAAGCAATCTTAATGACTTCCAAATATAGCTGTTGATTCTGGGCACTTTGGCCAGTAGTAATAGAGCAGTGAACCCGGAGAGATGGAGAGAGACAGAGATGGAGAGAGAGAGAGAGATGGAGAGAGAAAGAGATGGAGAGAGAGAGATGGAGAGACAGAGATGGAGAGACAAAGAGAGATGGAGAGAGAAAGAGAGATGGTCTTGGCTGAGACTGGACATCCTCCACGGGGACAGACTGCTTTCCAAGGAAATACATTGTCCGGATTTGTTATTGGAAACGGAGACTTCAAATAGGACTAACACAGGCCAGTCTGTCTCCCCTGAATGCC
>NC_055958.1:6821877-6824377 GCF_018492685.1 Alosa sapidissima | reverse complement strand
GACATCTGCAGTGGATCACGAATAGCAGCCTGATAAATACCTCTTGACGTTTACAGCAAGACACGAGGGACCCAAATTCATGAGCGGACAAGGTTTTTTGTCCTCATCGTCCACTCCCAGCCCCAGCCCCACTCCCTACCCCCAAAACAGACTCCCAGAGTTGACTAAAGGAGTGGATCTGGACTGGTTTGGCGAAGAGGTTGAAAAGTTACTGTGCGTTCCTGGGGACTACAGCTAATTCACCAAGGTAGAACAAATATTGCAGATCAGATTGCAGCTTCACAGACAATCTCAGCGGCGACCTGGAAAAAACAATGGTCCTCTGCACACATTCTTCTGGCCTGAGATCTTGTTCGTTTGAGTTTATTATGAAAGTATAAAAGTATAAACTCAAAGACTCAAAGAAATCAGATTAAATCCTTACAGTCTCGGTTCGTCAGCTCGTTATTTAGATTGTGAGAAGAAGAAAAAGATGGAGGTAAAGGGGGGAGGGGTACAGAGTTCCTCAAGTGCACATGTTTGCCCCTGTATGGTCGAAAAGAGACGTAGCGGCGTGTTCCAAATGCGGATTATCACGCTTTATTCCCATTCTTAAATTTGCACACATAAGACACGTCTGCCTTTCAAGTGGGTAACAAAAAGCAGCTGCAAAATCGACCACACTGGCCTATCCTTGACTGTAAGGCTTCTGTCGGAAACTTACTCTTTTATTGAACATTCTTCTGAAGTCGGTTGGTTAAAGACTTCCATTAACGTGTGCACCCTTTGCAGGTGTAAAGTAAGTTGTTGCAACAGACAGCGGCATTCAGAATAGTCAGTAAATCAGCTCCATTTGTTATCTTAGGGATGTTGCGTGTATCGTCTTTAGAAAATTGAGCTTAGCTTATCTGAGACATTAACTGAGACATTGAAGGGTCTGACACAGGCAACTGCATCAAATGTGATCTCTTCAGCTTTCCCATTCTCGGCACATAGCAAAGTTAATTGAAATGTTTCAGAAAAGAAAGTTCTGTAGCAATTGCACATCATTCATTCATTCTAAAGAAAAGCACTTTCCCATGTATTTAGCTCTATCACTCTCCCATTCTCTGAAGTAATACTTTCTTTTTAATTTATAATCCAAAAAAACTGACAGGGTAAATAGTAAGTGCCACAGAGCATAAAGCAGAAGATGGATTAATTTAGGTCGACACTGTGTGTCATTAGCACTGAGTGGCACTCTAGCCGGTTTGGCTTCAGTTAGCCCCCATCTCACTCCGCACACCATCCATCATACCAGCTCTGCGTGCCAGCCGTAATCCCAGTCCGCTCGCACTGCTTGGACCCCGAAAGCTGCACTGTGACCACCACAATTAAGGGATCCGTCTGCTGTTTGCTGCCACAGTGTAAGTCAAAACAGCTGTCAGGGCAAAAAAACCCAAAAAAAACCCTGAAAACGTCCGCTGCCCCCACAGCAAAAGTAAGGCTCCTCTAGCGAAGACAGTGTGTACAGCTATGTAATCCACCCCAGCACTGAAAAGTGAGATTATGACCAGACTCCCATTTATTTCCAAAACAGTGCAGAGAGTATCATGTGTTGTGCATATGACAATGTCAATCTGCAAAAGCGTTGGCCTTGTGAAGTGTTTGCGGTCAAGTGTTTGTCAAACGAGGAAAGATATGCACGCATGTTTTTGGGTGAGACGTCAGAAAGTGTTTACAGAGAAATGAGAGGCCAAGCTTGTCGTCCTTACCCTTAAATATTTTCACACTTGACATTTTGGGGGATGAAAATGTAGAGTGAGGCATGCTAACCTTCTAAAGTTCTTTATGTTACTCAGTCAGGAATGTTTATACTGTAGTTGCTCTGACATACAGTACAAATCCTGTTGCATCTTTTAGTGGAAGCTGACATGGAAGTTGAACTGTACGTTTACAGTTGTATGGGGGGCCTGGACCCAAAGCCAGGGGGGGGGGGGGGGGTTGAATCCTTTGGGGGCTTGTGTGGAAAACATGCCTTGTGTTCAGGGAGAAGGAGGTTCACCGCACTGCAACCGAGTGTTGTTGTTGGGCCCTTGAGTTGAAAGACCTCATCCCCACAAATGGCCCTTGGAGCCTGCCTGTCTATCAGAGCCTCCATCTCCCTCACCTCTCTCTGTCCCTTGACCATCTTTAAACTTTACAAACCTAAAGTGTCAATACACACAATGTATTGCATAAAATTACATAACAATGACAAAGTATTTTTTAAAACGGATTGGATGGTCAAAAATTATATCGCTTCCAAACTTTTGAGTTTGAAACAATCTGTACCCAACCTCTCATAACACAGGAATGCATTTCTTATTGTAAATAGATATGATGTTACATATAATATACATCATACATTCAACTTAAACACGATTATTTAAACCATGAACTACAGAGGGATTTTATTGCATGGCCAGTAAACATTATGTGAACTCAGGAACAGTGTGAGCCATCCCTATCTGTGCAGATATGAATTATGTAAGGAGGTGCG
>NC_055958.1:6811877-6816877 GCF_018492685.1 Alosa sapidissima | reverse complement strand
AAATATTAAGAAGAGGTGTTATTTCATTGACTTAAATCGAAGCAATGTCTTCTAGTGCTGGTGGACTGATGGCAATTGTTGGTATGGTATAGGCAAATATGGGAACCTGCCTTTATTTGTCCGGCTATAAATAGAATCAATCCCGGGCATAATTTGAGGATTTATGGAAGCCTATCTCCTGCTCAACATGACATTAGCTGTTATGTTTATTGATAACAAACTCAACTAGCCTACTGATCAACTCGTTTTCACTAGCCTAACTATAAAATACATGTATATAGGCCTAAAAGTTTTTGTTCTAAGACATTTATTTCAAACATAATTTCAAGACACAAATTGGATACTTTAGTTACCTTGGTGCATAAATCCCAGAGAGTAGGCTACCACACCCCAGAGTGATGGGCCTTTCTTACGTGTTCAGTGTGGGGTATAAACAAGCTGAGAATTTAGCGGTGTCACGTCTGGCTGTCACAGACATGGGGAGCTCTTTGAAGCTTGGGATAATGTGGTACAGTTACTACAGTAACAATATTTTATTTTACTTCTTATGTAATATATATATTTTTTTCAATTTTATAAATGCTTTGTTTAAATGCTGTTGGAACAAATAGTAGTTGATTATAAAGGTAACTTCCTGTTGCAATTTTCTGTGTGTTCTGGACTGGTAACTTGTTAAGCCAACATGTTCTAACATTGCACAAATATTAACTGCAGACACATAGTGGAGAGTTGATTTGGTTTATACCAGACAATTTAGGTACTGTAGGCCTAACTAGGCTATTTGATCATGTAGTCTATGTTTGGATCATAGGCATGATGATTCATTCATGGCTTCATAAAATATCAACATCATGTTGCTTTTAGAGTATTCTACCATTGGCCCAGGTAGTGTAAAATAAATCTAAAAAAATTAAATAAAAGTAGAATTTGCACATAGCAAGAAGCTGGTCTGAGGGCAGATCTGGCGTTGTGCTCATCTCACAGTTTTGACAATTTTAATCAAAAGATATTTTGAAAACAATCAATGGTATTGTCTTAATATTCTGGCAAGTTTAAAATATGATGGTCGAAAGTGGGCCAGAGGTGGCGATCCGATATCTGGAAATCTGATCTCACTATGGGTTTGTGTTCACATTTGGTCCCCCTTACTTTCAAAATATCTCCTGCGCCCCTGCCTCACACAGAGCAGCTGTGCTGGAGCTAATGGGACAGAGCAGGCCTCTGGAGCCGTGGCTCTCCCTCTTTCTCTCTCTTCCTCTTTCCCTCTCTCTCTCCGTCTCTCTCTCTCTCCGTCTCTCTCTCTCTATCTTCCTCACTCTCCCTTTGTTTCTCTATTCCTCTCCCTCTCTCTTTCTTCCTCTCATCGCCAGCCTCGCCCACATGTGTTGGGCCGGAGGCAGGCGGGCAGGCAGGCAGGCGGGCTGGGGAAGGAAGCGGAGGCCGTATTCTCTTGGGAAGCGGCTGTGGCAGCGGAGAGAGCGAAGAGCCACCCTTCTGGGCCAGATGCAGCGGAAGGAGAGCCTCAAGAAGGAGCTAAAACCGGAGCGTTGTCCGCTCCGCCACTCCCCAGCCATTGTTTTTGCTTCTGGGAGGGCTCGGTCCGAAATAAGACAGTCTGTGGTGGAATTATGGTTCCGCACTGGGGTTATTTAGAACCTAGGGTACTTTTTTCCCCTCTTTGCCTTTAAACCAACTTGTTTTTTTTCATCCCGGTCACGTTTAAAAATCAAGGACTTTCCCATGTGCTCACATGTGCAGCGTTGTGTGTGTGTGTGTGTGTGTGTGTTTATGTGCATTCAGCATAATTTACTGCTTCCCTCTCTTGGGTGTTTCTGTGTTAACCGGCATCACACAATAAGAGAGTTGCACAACGAGTTAGTCTATCACCTCAGCTTGAGTACAGTGTTTTTGTTTCAGGGGTCCTAAGTGCGTTTAAATGAGGCTCCCCTGGTGAGGTGAGATGGGAGAGAGTATGTGAGAAAGGGAGAGAACGAGCGTGTGTGTGTGTGTGTGTATGTATGTGTGTTCGTGTTTGAACTGGAACACGTCATGAGAGAGTGTTCCAGTTCAGGCTCCAAATGTTAAACACCAGCGCTTCAGCCTCTGGGTGAACCCTGATAGGATACTCAGGGCCATTACAGAACAATCTCCCTCCTGCAAGCCCAGTGCACTGAGAGACGGAGACACACTCCTCAAGGACACACACAGGATCCCAGTACAGCGTCACTCACACAGTTTACAGGCACACTGTGTCAGGATGGACCGTGCATGTTTTTTTTTTTTTGAAAGAGAAAGAGAAGGATGGGAAAGAGAGAGGGAGAGAAAGAGAGGTAGAGATAGAGAGATGCAAGTAGGAAGACAGGCAATCCCAAAGCAGTGTCACTCGCAGAATATACAGGCACTCTTAGTGTGTGCCATATGGGAAAGAGATAGAGGAATGGAGAGAGAAAAATAGAGCGATAGACAGACAGAGAGTGGGATCAGACAGAGTGAGAGTTTCCACTGTTTCCTCCCACCCCACAGGCCTCTGCAGTCTTTTTCCCTCCAAAAGACCTCTCTTTCCCCTCGCAGCAAAAGGCAGTGGTCCTAATGTGTGTAATTATCACATTATTGTAAATGGCCTCTGACAGCAAGCCATATGAAATCATTTGCTGTGTGCTATCATGCTGGAGAGCCACCCTTTCCTCTCCTCTCCTCTCCTCCTCTCCTCTCCTCTCCTCTCCTCTCCTTTGTTCTCTTTTCCTGTCCTCTCTTGTCCTCTCCTCCTCTCCTCTCTTCTGCTCTCCTCTCCTCTCCTCTCTTCTCCTCTCCTCTTCTCATCTCGTCACAGCGTTTCACAGGCCCTCAGTGTAATAGCACACATAGTGACATTCTGGCAGGTGTGCCTGCTCTGTGCAGGGTGGGACAGAAAAAGGGACGGCATGGGAGAGATAGATGGAGGAAGGGAAGGAGAGAGGGGAAGATGGAGGGAGGGAGAGAGGGAGCACAATTGGATTGGGAAAAGGGGAGAAGGGCAGAGGGAGAGAGAGAACGAGAGAGAAATGTAGACAGGCAGGCTAAATTTTGAGAATGAAACATTTAAGAGAGAGACAAAAAGGAGACAGTGGGAGAAGGAGAGAGGGATGATAAATCATCCATTATAAAACTGCCTCTACACCCCCCTCTCTCTCTCTCTCTCTCACACACACACACACACACACACACACACACACACACACACACACACACACACACCCACACACACACACTCCTTCACAAAGTCTTCAAGTCTTCCTCACAGAACTCCACAGGCCAGTCATCAGCAAACACAAGGGGTGGGGGAGGGGGTTTCACAGTGTTTCCATCCAGGATCTTATCAACCCCGTGACCTTTTCCTCCATCGCTCCCCAGGCCGCGCCCCCAATGGCTTCCATCTGTCACGCGCGCCACCCTACACACCAGGTAAAAATAGGCCCTGAGAGATGGATGTGGGTCAGTGGTGACATAGTGACTCGCGGCTCACTCATGTGTGGCTCCATTGTCTCGTGAGCGGTTCGGTGACAGTGACGTCGAGCATGCCTGTTAATGTGTAACGTTAGTGTGTGAAAACACCGCACACCTTCTTGGAGTTGATTTTTTGTTTTGTTTGGTAGGTGCACTTGCATACGGTAGTCCATGGGAGGATTAAGCGAACAGATGGCATGGCGAATCCTCAGAGGGGTTTGGTGTGTGTGTGTGTGTCTGTCTGTCTGTCTGTGTGTGTGTGTGTGTGTGTGTGTGTGTGTGTGTGTGTGTGTGTGTGTGCGTGTGTGGAGGGGGAATGGGTGGGGGTAAAGCACATAATGAACCAAGGTGCATGACTCGTGCATCATTGAAAATCTGGCCACGTACACAAATATTAACTTAAATTAACTTGACGTAGGGCACACACACACACACACACACACTCACTCACTTTGACCTTTTCCAGCACTGTGACCCAATATGTCAGTATAACTCAGTCCAAGGTCAGCCTCATACACACAGGCAATGGTGACGCTTGAGTCATAACACCAATTATTACCTCTGTAATAATACTTCCCTTATGTATTGTGAGAGATGTCTTTGAATGCTCCTTAAAGGAATGTGCTTTGTTTTCCTTTTTGTCATTGTTTTTCTCTTTCCTTTTCCCCCCGGTCTTGTTGTTTTTAACCAAAGAGCATACAGAATTGGTATCACTACATCACAGGCTTGCAGACGTGTGCCGTCATCATTTGTGCTCGTGCCTTTGTAGTGTTCTTCGAGCGCAGCTCTCTTGTTCTCGCTCTCGTTCTTGTTTGTCGGTCCTCTTCGCTTGTTTTCCTCCTGGCTCGACGCTAAGCTCCCCTGTGGCTCCGAGCCTCTGACAGTTTGTGTTTGGGCGTAAGTGCTATCAGCGAGCCACATGTCTGCTGCTCAGCCGCCCCACAGAAGGCACCAGTTACACCCTGTTGCTATGGAACTGACGGAACATATTATTACATGGTTCTGCCTGTGTGTGTTTGTGTGTGTTTTTTTGATCGTTCCGCTTGTTTTTTTTTATAAACTTGGGTTGATGCAGCCTAATTTTGTGGAACACTGCAGATTGTGGTTGGGCAAAGTCCCCAGTGCAATCCTAAAAATTAAAGGTGATAGGGCTTTTTCTGTTGCTGCCCCTCACCTCTGGAATAATCTCCCTAGAGAAATTAAGTCCTGCCCCACTATCAGTAGCTTTAAATCTAATTTAAAGACCCATCTGTTTTCTTTGGTCTTCAATGTCCATTAATTTTCCCCATATTTGTTTATTTAATTTTATTTCTATTTATTTTCAGCATTTTATCAACTGCCTCCTTAAACTTCACTCTTTCCAATTTGTATTTTATTTCTGTGAGCACCTTGGGTCAATTATATTGCATTTAAGTGTGCTATATAAATAGATGTGACTTAACTTGACTTGGACGGTGATAGTGAGTGGTCAAGTATGTTCTAAGATGAAGTACAGTTCAGGGCTTGTCCCAAACATC
>NC_055958.1:6804377-6806877 GCF_018492685.1 Alosa sapidissima | reverse complement strand
TATCTATCTGTCTATCTATCTATCCATCTATCTATCTATCTATCTATCTATCTATCTACAGTATCTATCTATCTATCTATCTATCTATCTATCTACAGTATCTATCTATCTATCTATCTATCTATCTATCTATCTATCTATCTATCTACTGTATCTATCTATCTATCTATCTATCTAGTGCCCGGCAGGCCACGTCTGAAGTGCCCTTGAGCAAGGCACCTAACCCCTCACTGCTCCCCGAGCGCCGCTGTTGTTGCAGGCAGCTCACTGCGCCGGGATTAGTGTGTGCTTCACCTCACTGTGTGTTCACTGTGTGCAGTGTGTTTCACTAATTCACGGATTGGGATAAATTCAGAGACCAAATTTCCCTCATGGGATCAAAAGAGTATATATACTTATACTATACTTATACTAATCTATCTATTGACCTATCTACCTAAGAGCTTGTGAAGAGTTTCTACCAAACCTTGTACAGTACATCTAGAGAGAACGACATTGAAGTTTAGAGCACAAAATCAAAGTCATCATCATCAGCCATAACAATACTTCTCCCCTCATCAAGGCTAAATCTCAGATAGCGGTGGTCTAAATGAAATCCCTTTTCCACTTTAACAATACTGAGGAAAGATAAAGGGCCTCATTATGTGAAGGCTGTCTTCCTGGAATCTGACATTTATTGTTTAAAATGATAATTTGGCTTCTTGTTCTTGCCGGTCCTCCTCGCATGCATTCTCACATCTGAGTAATACTTCACAGTAATAACCCCCCCCCCCCCCCCACACACACACACACACCTCCCCACACACTCAGATGAGCTTAGACCAGTATCCCTCATTTCCATGGCAACTGTTGCCGAATGTCACCGACACCTGTTGCATACCAGCCTCCAGGATGTCGGTGCGTTGCTCATCGCAAATGACATGAGAACACTATGCCTCATATCTTGGTCAGTAACCATTTGTCATTATGTGTTGAGCGTTTATTATGACCACTTAAAGAAGGCTACTCGAATGAATGGCCCCATGTTATTTTTTTTGATACTGTCGATGATTAATCTTTGCTTAAGATGCGTAACTACACACGTATGAGTCAGTTTTTTCCATGTGATGTACTCAATGAACCGAGAGGGGAAAAAAAGCTTTAATTTTTTCAAGATTATGGTTATGCTTTTCTTCTACCTCTTCTTCTCTCATTGAGTGTGATTAAAAACATTCCCCATTTTGCTGACAGGAGAAGTACGTACTTGGACTGGGAGCCGAGCATAACCCCCCCATCCAGTTCTGTGAAGTGTAGTCAGCCAGATGATTTCCCCCCTTCTACAATAACAGAACGTAGACACTTGAAAGCCTCGAGTGAGCCCGGCTCAGCGTGTCACACCTTGCTTTGTTGCCGCAGCCAAAGATCCAAATACAGTATTCACTCTCTTCTCTTTCTCTCTCTCTCTCTCTCTCTCTCTCTCTCTCTCTCTCTCTCACTCTTTCTCTCTCTCACTCCTTTATTCCAGCGTATTCTGTGCCGCCGCTCTCTCTCTCTCGCGCGTTGACTTTATAACGTGCGGCGGTTCTGGGCAGCTCAAAGCGCTTTTCATGCATAAAGAATGCTCTGCGCCGAAGCCCTCACAGCTTTTTTTCTGTAAATCTTTTTTTTGTTGGTTGGGGTCCTGGGAGGGCGTAAATGAAGGCTTTAGTGATAACAGTGTGAGCTGAAGTGACTCCAGCCTGTCTCCTCCAGCCCCCCTAGAGGGGCCACAGGTTTTATTCTATTGCCGTTTATTGTTTTTCTCTCTCTATTTGGGTTTCCACGGAAAGGTTCTGTGCAGGCGAAACTGCCTGTGACAAGCCATTGCTTTCTGTAACCTTTTAAAGTCTCTGCGGCGTCACCGTAGCTGAACATGACTTTTAAGATTTAAATCTTTTAGTATCTGTAGGAATTTTGATGACGACTGCAAAACACAGAAAGCTTTTGAGAGGACTGCAGTGATGAATATTTGAAAAGACTGCAGTGTTGAATGACATCTGTTTTTACACACTCACTCTCATTATTCCCATATCAGCGAAAGCTTTGTGTTTTCGTAAACAGAATGTACAGAAGAACGTCCAACATGGCCGGACTGACCTACCCACCTGCTGTGATCACGACATTAAAGGTATTGTTTCCATTCACACCACTGGGACTAGTTGTGAGGTGGCATCTGGACTTTAAGTGGTTGTGCATGGTAACTTTTATAGACATGAGGTTTTTTTTTTGTATGCTGTAATTCTAGAAATTATAGTCTTGCTGGAAAAAAGTTCCTCACCCACAAAGGCACCCTACAGGGAAAAAGAGAGAGCTTTTCCCTCGACTGGTGTGTCAGAATGGCTTAGTGTGGATTGGTGTGTGTGGGACACAGCCAAATGACGGCCTTGGGGAGGTGGTCTTATTTGTTTTGTTTTGCAGGATGTTGACAAGTGGACGTTTGACGTCTTTGCCCTCCACGAAGCCAGTAGTGAGCACGCCCTCA
>NC_055958.1:6796877-6799377 GCF_018492685.1 Alosa sapidissima | reverse complement strand
CAAGGCCCATTGTCCTGGATTACTCAGTTTGGCTGAGCGGCCAGATCTAGGAAGACTGTTGGTTGTTCCAAACTTGAACAGATTGATGATGAAAAAATGGATTGAATCCATTTTAAGATGAGTCTGAAACAAAACAAAACGTGAAAACTTGAAAGGGTCTGAAAACTATCTGGTTACACTGTATGTACATACAGGGACATACCACATATGTATTTATATATGTACATACAGTACAGGGACATACCACATATGTATTTATTATGTACATACAGGGACATACCACATATCTATTTATATATGTACATACAGGGACAGTGGAGCAGGCCTAGCCAGTGGAGTGTGAGTTAAATGGAGTGTTTGTGAGGGAAAGTAATAACCTCCATACTGTAGTGTATCTCATATGTTGGTGCACTATTGGACTGGATCTCAAGCTACCACCAGTCCTCTTACAGTCCGTTCTCAGAATCCTCTTGGGTCCCATCAGAGGAGAGGAGATATTGAGCAGTATATCTGAAGCCTGAATATTGTATCAGTGATTTGTGATTCCTTGTTTTGCCTGTCACCAAGGCTGACAGGCCACCGATAGGTCTTGTTATTGCGATAATCCGTGATCCATATCTTGTTTGAATTCCTGAACAAATACATGTTGAAAGGGTGATTTTTAGAAATGCTGCTAATCCGCCCCTCATTATCATTGCTTATTTCATCCAAGCAGACGTTGCCAATTTTTCCTAAAGTGTCTCGTAGCAACTGAGGAGAAAGCAAAACTAACATGAGTTACTAGTCTATCCCCGCTCGGGCAGAGCAGAGCAGAGACGCTCACAGTTGTGCAAGCCCTCAGTGCTGCGGCACTGCTTCATGATGGTTGCCAGAGATATCACAAGGCCCCAACAAAGTGCTTGCAGCTGTGGGGCAGGTTACAAGGAGCATGTAGCAGAGAGAGAGAGAGAGGTGTAGGCTGATGCCGGTGCAGTAGTGTAATGTCCGTGTGTGATGATGCCATTTCCTGTGCTCTGAGGATGCATGCATGTACATGGATAAAAAATGTGTGTGTGTGTGTGTGTGTGTGTGTGTTATCAGAGAACTGCGCAGCCTGGTGATTGAGATGGTCATGAGTACAGACATGTCCTGCCATTTCCAGCAGATCAAAACCATGAGGAGCGCCCTGCAGCAGCCAGAGGGGTGAGACATCACACCCACACACACACACACACACACACACACACACACACACACACACACACACACACACACACACACACACATACACACACACCCACACACACACACACACACACACACACACACACACACACACACCCACACACACACACACACACACACATACATATGGCATATACACAGTCACACATATAATAATAATAATAATAATAATAATGCATTTTATTTATGGGTGCCTTTCTGAACACTCAAGGTCACCTTACAGAATCAACAATAAAACATTCAATCCATTAAACAAGCAAACAGAGAAAAATAGAGAAAACAAGCAATAAAATAACATGATAATACTATAAAAAAGAGCAAAAGAAAGAAAGAAAGAAAAAATTAAAGAGAGTAGGCCTGTCTGAAAAGATGAGTTTTTAGGTGAGATTTGAAAGTGGTTATGGACGTGGAGTGTTGAATGTAGTGGGGCAGAGAGTTCCAGAGGTGGGGGGCTGAGTGACTGAAAGCTCTAGACCCCATGGTAACCAGACGAGCAGGTGGGAGGATGAGCTGGATGGAGGAAGAAGATCTGAGAGAACGGATGGGTGTCTTGATATTGATATCACTGTTTGAACATCTATACACATACTGTACATCACAGACCCTCACAAACATAGATGGATGGGCACAGTTTAAGGAGGGCCACACATAGGCACTGACATGAGTGTGCCAACACGCTCTGTCACTTGCCCCCGCACACTGGCGTTGAAATTGTTAACATCTTTGATGCTGGGGTTGTATTGAGAACAATGGGATCTAAGTAGCTGAAGTTGAAAGTGGCCAGGGTGCAGTCCACTTCACACCCTTATGTCTCCCCAAAGTAATTTTCTGAGTATTTCTGTACTCATAAATGTGTCTAAATGTCACTCTAACACTGCAGTCTGAATGTGCATTAAAAGTGTGTGTGTGTGTGTGTGTGTGTGTGTGTGTGTGTGTGTGTGTGTGTGGATGAATTTATGTGAGTGTGTTCATTATGTGTGTGTGTGTGTGTGTGTGTGTGTGTGTGTTCATGATGGTGTCTTTATTGGCTGATGGTGTGTTGTGTGTGTGCATGTGTGTGTTCATGACAACGTCCTTATTGGCTGATGGTGTGTTGTGTGTGTGTGTGCGCGTGTGTGTGTTCATGACAACGTCCTTATTGGCTGATGGTGTGTTGTGTGTGTGTGCGCGTGTGTGTGTTCATGACGACATCCTTATTGGCTGACGGTGTGTTGTGTGTGTGTGCGCGTGTGTGTGTTCATGACGATGTCCTTATTGGCTGACGGTGTGTTGTGTG
>NC_055958.1:6749377-6786877 GCF_018492685.1 Alosa sapidissima | reverse complement strand
TGTTCGCTGAGGGCCTCATCTTCCTCAGGGAAGGGCATCTCGGACTGCGTCTGTGTCTTCAGCTGCTTCACTCCTGAAAGTGCCACACAGGAGGACATCATAAGAGAAAGAGAGAGAGAGAATTGGCAGAGTACCTCTCCACCATCAGAGATACAAAGCAGAGACAGATCCTTACCAAATACAGACCAAGTACAAGTGACCACAGCCTTGCCATAGAGAAAGGCCGGTACAAAAAAGCATGGCTTCCCAAACAGCAGCGGCTCTGTGGTCACTGTACAACTGGTGAGGTTGAAACAGAGATGCACTTTCTCCTATACTGTCCAAAGTTTGAACAGATTAGAAAAGGATATTTTTTACAATTCTCAAATAAAATCCCAAATTTTAGCTCCCTGAAAGACTGTGATAAATTGGCCCACCTGCTAGGAGAAGGACTGACTGCTCCGCTGGCTGCAAAATACGTTACAGCTTGCCACGACATGAGGGACGGTGAGTCGGACACTTTGCCACAATGCCCGACCTAATGTCTGTACTTAATCCAATGTATTATAATGTGTTTGCTGCCCGTGTGTGTGTGTGTGTGTGTGTGTGTGTGTGTGTGTGTGTGTGTGTGTGTGTGTGTGTGTGTGTGTGTGTGTGTGTTTGTGTGTGTGTGGAAAAAGAGAGAAAGTGAGGGTATACACGCAATTTTTCATGCAACATGTTACTGTTTCCCTTAATGCTGTCAATGTTCTAATTGTTATGCTGTTTTAATTGTGCTTTGGCAACACTGTACTTACTTATAGTCATGCTAATAAAGCAACCTTGAATTGAATTGAATTAAATTGAGAGAGAGGGAGGGAGAGAATGACGAGAATGACAGCTAAAGTAGGACACAGGGTCAGCACAGGACGAACAAGACAGAGAGAATGAGAGTACAGTAGGACATGACAGCACACCATAAATGATACAGATGGACAGTAGAGGTGGAAGAAGACAACAGGACCCTGTAACTGTGGAATCCTCTGATAAGTACAAGAGTAAAGCATCCCACCATATCCACCCTCCTCAGCCTGGTCCTTTACTGCGTGCAGCTCGATGGTGTTTTATGCCCCCAACGTCGTCTTCCAGGCAACGCTGCCACTGTCGACTTAAAGGCACCTTAACCTAACCCTAACCCAAACCCAAACCTTAACCCATGCCTAACCATTGCGCCTTCCAGGCAGCGCTGCCTTGAAGACAACGTTGCGGGCATAAAACACCAAGAAACCTGCATGCAACACTGAGAGCTAGCATGGTTAGACATAAAAGATCCAATCTGAAACAAAAAATGGCTGAAGATAAAACACATTTACTGGTAAGTCAGTCAATACTTCAGCTGGACTGAATCTCGGGTTAATAACAGTTAAAAGGGCTTATTGCCTGGGGACTGTGTCTGTGTCTCTTCACTGTGATCAGAACTTCCATGCAATGGCAACATAAGGAGGTGTTTGCGACGCATGATGCTTATGATGTATATGGAGGGTGTAAACAAATGTGCTGAGGGAGAGGGAGAGGGAGAGCACAGTGTGTCACTGAGGGGAGTCTTTTGGGATCACATGTGCGCTTTCACAGGAACAGACCATCTGGTGTGTAGACACACTGGCAGTCCACCATGTTGTTTATCTCCCTTTTTTGCTCTTGGTTACAGTAAAAGGAGGGAGCAATTTGAAAACTAAGTCAACCAATTCACTCTATTGAGCCTGGTTTTGATCAATTCTAAACTAAAAGACTATCTGATTTACTGAGATCTCCTAATAACCAGTTGTCATCCCCAGGGATGTAGTGGTAAAATAAGAGGTGGGTAAACTATGAATTCTGTGATCTCGGTGAGGTGGACTGCACCATGCGGTATCGGATTTTTAAAAAAAACATCCCTGGTCATCCCCACAGAACATCCATCATAAGCATAAATGATACATAATAACACATTTATATTGTGTCAAATATCAGATACATTTGAGTCTTAGAAACCCAGTTTGATTTGATACAATTCAGATACATTTGAGTCTTAGAAACCCAGCCTGATCCTCTGACTGATCACATAGTATCACACACATAGTATAGCCTGGACTCTGGCCAAAGCTAGCTGCTTCCGTGCAACACCAGCACCTCCAGGATTCAACAGATGCGTGTATGTGGCTGTCAGAACAAAATGTGCTGAAGACTAGCTTGGAGAACCCAAGATTGATTGACTGGGCAAGTACATTTACTAAGGTGCAGTTGAGCAGGTAAGCATGTTGCCAAGATACCCAAAATGGACAGGTAAGTATGTTGGCAAGAGACAACATTTGAGCAGGTTACCAAGATTGGGCAGGTGAGCATGTTACTCAGGTATATTAGCTGTGCAGGTGAGTGTGTTACCCATATTAACTGGGCAGGTGAGTTACCCATATTAACTGGGCATGTGAGTTACCCATATTAACTGGGCATGTGAGTTACCCATATTAACTGGGCAGGTGAGTGTGTTACCCAGATATATTAGTCTGTAGGTGAGTGTGATACATAAGGGATAATGTATAGAACGCCAGTCATTATCGGAAAATAAGTCCCGACAGGGCGTACCGTTTCATTGTGGTTTTTGCTGAGAAACAAATAGTTTGCAACACACGCTGAACTTGGATCAAACATTCTTTAGAACACAGCTCAACGGTCTGTTTTCACTTTTGAATGAAATTCCATTGCAGGAACATGGCAACCCATTTTCCTTGACAGCAGTCTGTTATACTTAGCGACGGTCTGTTATCGAGAAATATCAGACCATTCTCCATTCATCAAGTGAATGGAGCATTCTGCAGCATTATGAAGAGCCATGTAATAAGCAGATATATTAGCTGGCCAGGTGGGCATCTTACCTGGGGTGAAGGGGGGCTGGTGCTGGTAGGGTGTGTCTTTACGGCGCGGTGGACCTCCCACCGCTGACAGCTCCTCGGACTCAGACAGCGGGTCGAGGTGAGACAGGCCCTGCCGGGACAGCGAGGCTGGGATTGGGTGGGAGTGCGCGGTGTCCCTGTCCTCCACTGCACGGGCTCCATGGCTGTCGCTCTGATGCTCTCTCCCTGTAGAGAGACAGGACACACACACACACACTATGAATTCAAGCCGAGGGATCTGGCCACCAGAGTCACCTTTCTTGACCTCTCTCACCTTTCACAGTGAGGCAGCTCATTTTCTGCCAAAGGACACAGGTCACCACACTCATGATGGTCGCATTTGCAGAGCATTGACATGGCATTAATGTTACATGAATGAGAACAACACCGTGCTAGCTCAGCTAACAGACTACTTTAACTTTACTAATATTGAGATTATTCTGTTTTTTTCTTTTTTTCTGTTATTCTGATTCTGTCTTAACACACAGACAGAATCAGCATGTCAAAGCCACACGACCATCTCTTTCCCCACAAACAATCTTCATAATCACAACTACACAATCTATTTGTATTTAATACAGTGTAAGTACTTGCCTACTACATGTACTGCATAATCTTACTCTTGATAAATATATTTATTTACATAATTGAATATGTTATAAACAACAATGGAAAATCAGAAAACAAATGCAAATCTTGGTATAAAAAACATAATAGACAGATACCCAGCAGTTAATAGATTCAAGCCATTAAAATAGTTATCTCTTTATTTCTTTTCCAATATTTTCAAGAGAGTCTGCAATCAATCATTCCATAACTGAATGCTAAACAAAAATACACAACAAAGAAATGCGTGATACGGCATGTTGCAGAAAATATGCTGCACATATTTTTGGCCTGACAGAGAGAGTATGCAGAGTTAAAAGTGCCTGATGAACACCTCTAACAGACAGCTATAAATAAATGAAAACTCATTTTGGTGTCTAATTTAAGCAGTAGAAAATATTCAACAAGCTAATAGAGGTTGAATGTACAGCCAGAGAATTGTTGGATGGAGGATTATGGATTGCACACTCTATGGAGTCTACGGAGATTACAATGTATTGTGATTATTGTGTGTGTGCTATAAGTTACTGTAGGAGGGAATCAGTCAAATGCTTCGGTCAGAGTGAGGAAAGTAAAAGTCCAGATACAGAGTGAAGATGCTAGTGGGAGGTTATCGAGAAATTGTTGAGGGGCTTGACAAGTTTTTCTGCTGACACTCTGAAGCCTCTGGTGACTCTCCTGCATGGAAATATACGTAAAAGGAAAAATAAAATGATAATAACAATAACGACAAACACAAACAATAACCACAACAACAACAACGACAAAGAGAGAGACAACAAACAAGGTGATTAGCCAAGTCCAGTCACAACACACCGTGAGTGTTCAATATACAACCCAGAGAACAGCTGAGTCTGGTATGGACCCAGACTCAGATCCGGTCCACGTGTGGCCCAGTTCTGGCACTGATCCGCCTCAGGCTCAGCCACTCTCTGTGGACTCATGTTGTTGTATACAGTGACAGCAGAGGACAGTGACTACATGCATTCAGTTGTCTTGTGTGTCCTTTTGCTCTTAAACTCGGAGAGGGGGACATCCAGACACTGTGTAGACCAAGACCACACCTGGCCCACATCAACTGAAGGCTAAACTCTGTAGCACACTCCGCTCAGCTATTCTGCTGCCCTCTAAGAGCCAGCGTGGAGCGCGGAGCGTGGAAATCGAATCTACATTTAGCAGAGGGGAAAAGTCCACCGTCAGGAAGTGGCCATTCATCCTGGTATGCTGTGTGTTTAGCGTCTGGACAATTTACAGCAGAGTTCCTCGACCAGGAGGTTGTCCCGGAAAAGGAAGTCTGCAGAGTCAGCCTCAGGGCCCTAGATGGGGCAAACACTCTGTGGTACGTTTTCGCTCTCAACCTGAACTTTCCCACTTTCTAACATGCATAGGAGAGGGAGTTCTTTGGACAATGTACAACTAGGGGATGAACAATGTAAAGATGAGAGGAAAGTTGCTGTGTCCACTAATACTCCCAGTATAGAACATACCGTCTTCAACTGCATGTTCAACAATGCAGTTTTCAATAGACAAACACAGCATGTTCTATTCAAGAACATTTTTCTCTTATGACTCATATGGGCATAGCTACATGTCACAGACGAGCTGGACAGATAGTTTTCCTCAGTCATGCAGGTGAGAGTGATGGAGGTCCTTTGGGGTGACCAGGGGGCCGGGACTGGACTTACCCCCAGCAGCAGGGCTATCGCCCGGGTCGCCCTGTGTGCCGAGGGGTTGGCTGACCCGCGTGTCATTGCCATTGGGCTCGGGGCAGTTGTGGTTGGACCACGGTGGGGCGGCGGCGCTGTTGCCGTAGCGCTGTGCTGTGATTGGGCTGGGCGTTTCAGGGCTGTCGGCGAGTCCCGCCTCCTGCCGCTGCTCCTGCCTCTGAAAATGCTGCTCCACCACCAACTGCAGCTCTGCGCTCCAGTGAGCAGAGGGGGAGAGACGGCACAGGTACACACACACACACACAAACATACACACACACACACGAACATACACACACACACACGAACATACACACACATACACAAACACACACACGAACATACACACATACACACACACACACACACACACACACACACAGACACACAGACAGACACACAGACATACACACACACACACACACACACACACGCACACGCACACGCACACGCACACACACACGCACACACACACACAGGGGCTGTCAGCCCACATCTAAACAGTGCACCCCATCCCAGCACCCCCGCCATTCCACCCCCGCTCTACCCCCCTTCCCCCCTCCCCCCATACACTCTTTTTTTTTACACACTCTGCTGTTTCTAAGCAGAGCTCTCCAGCAGTAGTCTCCAGTGGACATATTTCCAGCTGATGTGCTGTTGAGGGTCCAAGTGGTACTGCATGCCTCAGAGGCAGGAATATTTCTAATTACCAATAATTCAAAACAGTCCACTATGGTTACACTATGCAAGTTTCCATCTGTGGCATAAATTGCTGCATGTAACTAATTTAGCCACAGCTTCTTCCTATGGGCATTCATACCCTCATTTGTTACAAGAAGGGTATCAGAACGCGGACAGAGTATACTGCTGAGATACACACAAAACACTAACAGTATGGCAAGGTTACTGCTTATGAAAGTCACGGTCCACAGAATGCTGGAATCTTCTAAAAACAATTGCATAATGCTGATGAAGCTGAATTCATTGGGTATCAGATGAAGCGATAAGAGGTCAGGATTACATATGAGCCCTCGTGGGAGACAAATGTCAGCTGTGTGATGCATAGAATGGGAAAAAGATATGTAAAAAAGGCCCTCGCAAAGGAAGCAACACAATTTAAGAAAAACAAAAGCACGATACACACGGAAAGCGCACATCCATATTGTAACCTAAAAACACCCAACACGAAACCACACTCATACACTCGCACAGTCTGTGGTGGCACATCTGTTAATCATAACACGCTTGTAAATAAACTAACAATGGTGACCTTTTACAACTTCCCACACACACTGGCAACCCACACACTAATACACACACACAGATACATACAGATACACACAGACACACACCAACCACGTCACTGCCAACTACGTCACTGCCTGGAGTGGTTTCGCCCATCATGGTCTATGACCATGCCTTACAAGGACGATACATGTTAAATACTATTAAATGTCAACGCATGACACAGGGGGTCAAGCATGTGAACAGTCATGCCCCATTTTATTCGGAGTATATTCACATTCACTGACAAATACTTGTAATTTATCTAAAGTGATACAACAAGCATGGATGATAATATCATTCACAGTACGGAACACTCAAATCCATGACCTTAGGGCTGATTTAAAGCAGAATATTTATCCAGCTGAACCACGGAAAAGGAGCTTGATCACCCTGAAGGAAAAGGATGTGATCAGCGTGTTCTCACTGAGGGCCAACTCCAGTGTTTGAATAAGTCATGGACTAGACTTCTCAGAGAAAGCACACAGTATACTACCACTGCACAGTAAACCTCTACTCTGAATTGCTGTGGATTTGTGTTTTTTTTTTTTTTGTAAGAGAGAGGGATTAAATTCCTTGTACTATATAGGTAGGTGATTTCTCACAGTGGCCAATCAACAACGAAGCCACAAAGTCTGTATAACATCAGAAAAAAAAATCATCAACAAAATAACCCTTGTGGGCAAAAAACATCACCAACAGAGCAGCCTTTGTGATCTTTTCAGCAGGGTTATCAAGAAGGCATCTTCCTTCATCTGTGTTTTGTTGAATTTTGTGTGTGTATGTGTGTGTGTGTGTGTGTGTGTGTGTGTGTGACAGTAAGTAAAAATGAATGTAAATATTGTAGGATATGCTTGAATGGACTAGGAAACTGTGAATATGCAACTTGTTTTCTTCTGTAAATAACTGAGATCAGTCATTCCAAGGGGATTGTCTTAGCCTCAGTAAACTCTCCTGGCTGACCTGTGAGTCCTGCACTTCTGTAAGGTGAGCAGTGTAAAGTCAACAGCAGGCAGCAGAGCAGACAGACATCCACAAGCCCAACCCCACCACCACCACCGCCCTTGGTGGGATGGGATGAGTGCCGATGTACTTAATGAGATTTGAAAGGATGCTGAGTGGTCACTCATTACAGAGAGTACTGCTCCGACGGCTGCCTGTCCATTTGAAAGCTGGGGCCGCACTGGAAGGATCCTAGATCAATAGCAGAAGCTAATGTGTATTTAGCACGTCCATTACAGGAAATGCCTTGGCCATGAGTCAGCAAATCGGCCATTTTGTGCTGTTTCATATCGTCTTAAAATTCTGACAGCTGGCACTGGTACCAGCACTGCGAGCCAAGACTCCCCTCGAGTGAGAGTGTTCTGCCCTTTTTCCTTGCACAACCAACCACATCAACAGACCACTAATAGAAAATTTGTTTTCTACATTCATTAACTTGAGATCCCATGATGCAATAGGCATGATGCATTTATAATGGTGAGGCAGATTTGAGAACATGTGCCATTTGTGCGGGCTAGATTTCGCTTCATTTTCCAACGACGTCCATTGACCTCTGCGCTCATCTCTGTGATTTCCAAGATGTGCCGTGCAGTCTGACAGTCCAGCCTCAGTGGTGCCATTAAAAACATGGTCCATTCTAATTCCAGGAGAATTAGAGAGATAAATCTTTGAGTCTATAATATTTGACATCTGTATTTCTTCTGTAAACAACTGTGTCCTAACAGTGTTGATTCCTTATTTGGAATGCTAACATACTAAGACGTCTTCTGCTTCCCCTTTGGTAAGAAGCATGCACCAAACACTTTCCTGCAAACTACTCATTAAGAGTGGAGTTTTAGAAAGTAAAACTTCAGCATAATAAAAAAATGAGGCCAAACAAAATGTTAAGAGATGCGGGAGATGCTGGAACAGAAATAGACAAACTCAAGGGGCAAATGAGGCTGATCAAATGTAGGATGCCAGCAGCCAACCAAATGTTTTTAAAAGTTAGCACAGAGATAGGCTCGACATAAAATACCTGAGTGTGTATGAGGCAGCCTAGCAAAGATGTTGCATTGTACTATGTCCCTTTGTGTGTGTCTGTGTGTATGTGTGTGTGCGTGTGTTTGTATGTATGCATGCGCATAATCATACATAATCCTGACAGCATGTACTGTTGGTTTGGGTCTGTGTGAATATTTATGTATGTGTGGATAATTGGTGCATGTAAATCTATTTGTTTACATGTATAGGGGTGGGTGTATAGCTTACATATGCATGTGTGCATGTAGGTGTGAGTGTGGATGTATGCACTGACACAAATATGTGTTTGTAAGAGAGTATTTATTTATGTGCCTGAGTGTCTGTGTTTATGCATGCCAATATGTATACTTGTGTCTGTGTGTGTATATGTGTGTTTATACATGTCTGCACATGTATACTTGTGTAGGTATGTGCATGCAAGTGTATATGCTTGTATGTATGTATGCATGTATGTATGTATGTCTGTGTGTGTGTGTGTGTGTGTGTGTGTGTGTGTGTGTGTGTGTGTGTGTGTGTGTGTGTGTGTGTGTGTGTGTGAAGAGCACCTCTCATGGTGGGCGGCGTGTAAACACTTTGCTTCCTCTGTGCAGGGGAGAGCTGTGTGCCGGGAGCCTACCGGGTTGGCGGCAGCAGTGAGGAGAGAATGGAAAAGAACAGCATGAGAGCACAGATCTGATTTCACCGACCCCCCCCCCCCCCTCCCCCATCCCTATCCCTCATCCCTCAACCCCATCCAACACTATTTCAGGAGCTCTGTCCCTCTCAGATAATCAATGACAACCGCATCAGAGAGAGAGAGAGAGAGAGAGAGAGAGAGAGAGAGAGAGAGAGAGAGAGAGAGCATCCTCCATACCACACCACAGACCAGTCTAATGCTCAGGCTATATAACTCGGCCTAGAGCGGCGTTCACATGAACACACTTTTTTACCTTCAAAACGCAAGTATTACAAAGTAGTGAGTGTTGAGATATGCATGAGATAGAATTGTGTACATGTTTTGCATGGCTTAATATACAGGTAGCTAAACTAATAACCCATTGTTGAAAACAAACAAACAAAAAAACTCAAAAGTTATTTTACTTTCACTATTTTTTTTACTTTTTTTTACTTTTTACTATTTTTTTGAGTCCTTGCGTTTGTAGGAGCATCACTTTGTTTTCTGCTTACATCACACTCAAATGTCAAGGTGTATTGGTCAGTTGCATTGTTCCAAACGGTAAACAGTTGAATTTGAGTGCCCCGAGGTGAAAAAAAGGTGTGTCAGTGTGATCGCCCTTTAATGCAACCACACACGTCTGTGGGCCAGTTAGTGAGGCACACGGTGAGGTTCAGTGGGAAAATGTGATACGAGTCCTGTGTCGGCACTCGGGAGAGAGCAGTGAGCACTGCAGTAATGAGGCCGCTCTCTCACATTCAGCTCATGTACACATTTCTGCCTCTGTCTCTGTCTCATTTTCAGGGACTTTGTCTGCCTTTGAACTAAAAAAACGAAGGCAGTTGAAAGGAACATAAAACATGACCTACCATATTTACATATGCTGTATGCAAATAGATTTCAACACATTTAAAATGCTTATTCAAATCTGTATTTTTATAATATTTCATAAAGGCATGCAAGTTACAGAAAATGAAATAACATGAAGCACATTGCGTGAGAGATCAACATACCTCTCCCTGGCCACTGGGTGTCTGTTTATCATCTATAGAAACAAACAAACACATGTATGACTCATCCTGGCCATTTCCTGTCTGAGTGTTCACATGGATATATCTAACGAAATCGGCCTGTCCAGTCAGACAACAGGGTCCCGGTTCTGCAGACGCAACATTTCCACCAAGATCATAACCTGCTTAGTCATGCTTGTATAGTGCCCAGGTGAATCATCTGTGACTGTGATCTAAAAACATAGTATCCATTTAACAACAGAGACAGCTAGCATGGTAAAAAAAACAGACTCCCTGAAGCTGTAACTAAACTGAAGACATCATGCCCCTCAAGACATCATGCCCCTCACTTAATGTGTAATTGCAACCTCCTAGTCTGAACCATGATCTTTGACTTTGGGAATGTGAAAAAGAAAGACTTCAGATTTAGGGAGAACTCTGTCAGATAGATAGTCAGACTCATTCTCCAGAGATTTAGACCCAGAACACACTGCATTGATCATTCTCTCAGCCTTAACGCCCTTTAGTGAATTACTGTTGCAGAGATGCGTCTGACAAAAAAGACAAGCAATGGTAATTTCCTTTAGTTGAACTTATATTCTTTAAGTCTGCTTTATACTGTAAACACACTTATACTCATTGACTTTATGTTTGCAAGTGCAGAGGTTACACAACTGCAGAGAGCTTGTGGTTACATAACCATGATTTGTTGACACATAGACTACATTATGTGAAACCGTGTGATGGGATTTTCCGGCCAAGACTAAACCATCCCAAAATTATGCCTGTTTTGACTTAATGGAAAACTTTGTCATCACTGATGGAAATAATCATCATTAAATCTCTAAGGGAGGAAAAAGGACACTAGCAAGTTCTTTGGCCACTGGTTAGGCTCCACAACAAAACCCCTTATAAAAGTAGGGGAAACATGGGTAGAAATATGGGTGAAAGTGATCCATCCATGACTAACATGTCCATAAGCAGTAGGAAAAGCGGGAAATGATGACGCTTCCCTTACAAGCAGCTTCCAGTGAAACCAGGAAAGAAACCCTCTGAAGGGTCCCTGGTTTCCTGAACAGCTCCTGCTTCATCTTTTATAGCTACTCCAGTCGCTCAGGGAAGCCTAAGGAACGAGCCTGTTTATGGCCTGATTAAACCGCGAGCGGCGACACGGCTAGCTGAGAAAAAAGAACACAGCAACCTGTTATACACACGACTTTGCCAAAGGGGCCTGTTTTATGACTTTGACTTCATCAGGACACCAATCTGAAGTAGGCCTGCACACATGCGGACGTTATTAACTGAGAAGTGTTGTGAAAGAGCAGCAGCTACCAGCGCCTGTAGGTTTGGAAAGGCTTCAGTGTGTCGTATAGTAATCAGGAGCACCGGGGGTAATGCATCCAAGCTGCTGGGTTTTCAGAGCCCTTCCCTGAGAACTGTAAAGAAATCTCTCAGAGAGTGTGTGTCACGTCACAGAGCAGCCATGTGACACAAACGTTTGTGAATCTACAGAAATGGACCCTTTTTTTTCTCGGGATTGGGTGAGGGAGAAATACCAGCTGGACAAAGGACTGCTTGTTGTTTGAATGCTGCTCTGTACGGCGCTCCCACGCACACCCCCTACTACTCACGTCCAAAAAAAGAGGAAAATAAGCCCCAGTCCACCACTCCAAGCACCCAGCCACACCAGTCCAATGAGCCCCTATGTGTGTGAGAACCTCACCAGCGCACACATACACTATAGCCCAATCAGGACCTGGAGTAGTGAAAAATAAACACATTTCAGGCTGATGCCTCAAATACATCTATCCATGGCGGGTGCACTGCCAGCTAACATACAGCAGGCCGGGCACAGCTCGGAAAACTAAGACCCAAGGAGGGAAAAAGAAATAACGCTTTGGAAACAACCAAGGGTTTGGAGAGCGAACAATTCACAGAGCTCCATTCTGCATTGGAGTGAAATAATCACTGGCTCTGGTGCACTAGAGGTCCCATTGGCAGCAATTACATAAGGATGGGGGTATTATAGCCTAGCGCTTTGGCTCTGGAGGGAGTGTGGTATAAACACAAACGCCTGGAGGGAAAAGGAGTTAGCTGAGGGGAGGAGAACTGGACCAACTTTCCTTACAGACGATAGGCCATAGAGGCCAATGAGACCCATCTCAAAACTGTATTTGCACACTAGTGGGTGGATAATAGGGCTCGCTTCTGTTGGCAATTCTTCAAACACAGACACAGACAACAGGATGACTAGTGGGTAAACACTGCCCCTGCTGATTCACAGCTTAGCTGATACCAATGAGAGAGAGCGGCACTTATTTGATGGACATGTTTGATGGGCAGTTCCAACAACAAGCCAGAGAAAGTTACTTCAAAGAATAAACATGATCTAAATCTATCTATGTATTCATTGCCCAACTTTGGCTGTTAGATTACCACGTCTGATTTATACAATGGTTAGGCCTGTCACAACTGTCACGAATGACAGCACACCATTATAAGTGAAGGTAATTAGAGTTGAGATGTTTTGGTTGGAGCCGTTTTTCTGTCCTGTTTAAAATAATCTCACATTGTCACATACCGACTCATAGTCATCTTGCATGTTAAATGATAGCTGTACAAGGAAATTGTGAGAGGAAAAAAGACAAAAACTGGCCTCAGCATTGTTTAGCACCAGAATATGTGCTGAGCTCGCTTGAAAACAAGTAGATTATAGCCAGTGTGTCTTTAGCTCTTTAGTGTGTAACAGATGTTACTTTAAAAGGACCTGATGAGTACTGACAATTCTGCTACAAAATGGTTGATGATATGGGGTGTAAAGGGCAGAACACTGAGTTGCTCAGTTGTACAGTTTTCCGGGTGTGGATGTGGAGGACTGTGAAAAGGGTGGTGGCGTTTCTGCGGTGGCTGCGTTGTTGGAGTTGCCGCCAACCCACTGACACCATATGATGATGCTGCATGGAGGGATGTTTGTGCTGATACCGGCCGGCAATCCCAACGTCACACTCTCTCTCTCTCTCTCTCTCTCTCTCACACACACACACACACACACACACACACACACACACACACACACACACACACACACACACACACACACGCTACACTGCACTCAAGGTTAGATGACAGAACACTGAATCTCTAGTGAATTCAGCCACCCCCCACCCCGTCCCACCACCCATCCCTCAGGTGGCTCACAGCACGAGACAAAACATTCCCCTGCATCATCACACACACTACTGATTAAACATTAAGGTCATGTTTTGAAATGTCTTTGTCTCAATGCCTGTGAATGTAAAAAAAAAACATCCTTGATTGAAGCAGCGTATGAGAAGAGTGCGTTAGTCTTAGTTTACCAACATTAGCAGAGCTCATTTGTAGTAATTATGTTGATGGGAAACAAATTCATATTCAAGCCCTGCATTCCAATTCTGTCAAACTAATCACGATCTAAATTGCCAATCACAAATGATTTCAAACAGAACTCATAATGTCATGAGTGCAATAAATGAGGCAATATGGTATGAAATGTCTGCCTTAAGTGTCTCTTAACCTTGTTCTAAATGTCTCTCTGGTGTGAAAATTGAAATTTCACAGATAATTTCTTTCAGCGTTGCCCTTCTAACTTAATGCATGTACAGATTACTAGATCAGTCTCACCAGCTGCATGTGGATCATTGTAGATGACCAGGGTGGCAGGTGTGGGTCTTCTCTTCCGGATCTAGAAGGACAGAGAGATTTTATTTTTCATTATATTTGATAAGCAGTCACTTCCATTAAGTCACCATGATCCTGTCAAACATCATCCACAACACTAGACAAAGCATGTGTTCACTATTTCAAACCTGATAGCAGAATCAGCCACACTTTATTCGTATAGTCCATCCACAACACAGACCATCTACAACTGCTTAGATAATAAACAAAATATCTGTTGACACTGTGTTAGCTATACAATTTATGGTTAAGGTTAGGGTTATGGTTAGGGGTTGGATTTCTTTAAAGTGATATTCAGAAATTGTTCAAAAACTATTTTTCATACTCAACTTGAATCTTAACAGATGATCAGTTAAGTCTCTATGGGCTGACTATCCAAGTGTACTGTTACCCCAGAATCTGATAAGCCAGGATATTGCCCAGAAACAGAGCAAACTCCGTTCTCAGAATTTCCACAGGCCTCTGCATGCACATGTGTGTGAAGCTTATGATACACAGACTGAACGTCAATTGAATGACAGAGAAGATAAGTGGGGAAGGGCAGTGAACTACAATGCTGTCCACGACATGTCCAATAAGATATGATCTCATTTTAGAAAGCCCCGATTCATCCTCAACCAAGGACATCACGATCAATGGAAAAGCGCTTGAAGAGCAGCGGGGGGAAAAAAAGGAAAATGAAAAAAAAGAAAAAAAGAAACCTTTCACTTCATTTTCACGCCTGTTCAGTGATATAGTTGATGAGGCACAAAGGAAAAGGCCTGAGAGAGCCTGTTCTAATGGCGCTCTTAGTCAGCAGAGCCAGGCCCCAAGCTGATTGGCCACTGACCCACCATCATCATAATTTTTCCCCCCAGCACTTCGTTGTTGTCCCACCGTCAGCAAAAGTTCACTTCAGATAAAAGAGAGCATCACACCGTGTCTGTCAGAACAGCCGCTTTGCGTGTAGCATTTCTTATTATGCTGATGACAGTTTCACAATGATGCACAGTGTGTACACTGACAGTATGGGGTTTGTGCTGTTTGAACATTTACTTTTCTAAAATAGCAGAGGATAATCAATGGACATACTCAAGGAGTCTTTTTTCCCCTTCTTATAACACTTGACACACAGAAGAAAGAAACAAACAAACAAACAAAAGAAAGAGAGAGAGAGAGAGAGAACACCCACAAAAGCAACAATCACCCCACACTGTGCCATAGACTACCATTAGCTCTAATCTCTATAATGTGCTGCAAAACTGCAAAATAGATTTACCAGCAAACTGAACAAAGCAGAGAGCCTTTTGAGTGGGTCTCTAGAGGAGCCCAATCCCTCATCCCCACCACTCACACACACACACACACACACACACACACACACACACACACACACACTCCATTATCCTGAGAGGAATAGGAATTCCCAATCCCCCTCTCTCTCTCTCTTTCTCACCTTCTCTCTCTCTCTCTCTCTCTACTCACATGTTCGGCGGCCTGCGGGTCCAGCTGGCTCTGGAACAGTGGCACAGAGAACTGGATCTTCTTGGGACTGTTGGGCTCCATGTTTTCCACACAAGGCACGCAGAGCGCGACAGAGACCCGAGAGAGGAGGAGGGAGCAAGTGAGGGAGGGAGGGAGTGGGAGAGAGAAATAGAGAGAGGGCGAGAGACACTGAAGTAAGAGAGAGAGAGAGAGAGAGAGAGAGAGAGAGAGAGAAGAGCTACTACTGGTGTGCAGCTGTGTGGCCAAGCTTACAGCAGCAGCAGCAGCAGCAGCCTAGTCTCTGGCCCCCACCTCTTATGAGCACTCTGACTGCTCTTCCTGGACCGCCCGCCTTCCTCCTGCTCCACTCAGAGGGAGAGAGAGAGAGAGAGAGAGTGAGGGAGGTGTGTATGTATATGTACAGAGAAGTGAGAGGGAGGAGAGAGACAGAATAGAGCCAGGACAAAGACAAGAAAAGAATAAAATAATAAAAGATTCAGAAAAAAGATGAGAGGAGAGGTGGGGGAGAAAACAAAGAGAGAGAGAGAATCGTTCCACTTCTGTCAAGTCCCGGCCCAAAAAGAAAAAAAAAAGACAAAAAACAAACAAAAAAGCAATGCAAATTTCTTTCCTGACTTTCTTCCACGAAACCTCAAATTCACGCGGAAAAAAGAAGCGTGGGTACTATTGTGAAAATTCTCAGTGTCGAGCACCTGTCCTGCACTCGAACTCGTGTCCCAGCAGCGCTGTCCCAGGTCCTCTTTGCACTGGACTCCCCCTCGGCTCGGCTACCTCCCACGATGGGCTGGTCGGGGCTGGACAGCAGTGGGCTGGGCTGGGCAGGGCTCCTATCTGTGAGATGCTGCTCTGCCTCCTCCCTCTCTCTCCCCAGTATCATTAGCAACGCTCACAGAAGTGCAATCTAAGCCCCCATCGGGACCTGCTGATGCATCCTCCATTATTGATGATCCAAGTTCAGGAAGCTGCTGCTGATTTTTCCCCCCTCTCCTCTCTTTCTCTCTACCTCCCTTCTTCCCTCAGTCCCTGACATCTCTCTCTCTCCCACACTTTCCTTCCTTTCCTTTTTCCCAGGCCAGAGTAAACCTGGAGACAAGAAGAGACTGTGTGTTTTATAATGCAGGATGTCCTCAATCAACTGTGGCACATCATTCGTAGATTTTTTAATTATTCAAAATGACTTTTGTGAAGGCATATGCATCAATGTCATAACTGGGCCCTTATTTTTAGGTTGACCTGGCTAATATCATTAGTGTGGCAGGTTTTGTTCATAATAAATAAGTCTAATTATACAATTCCAAAGAATGGACATTTATTAAGCTAACCTCACGCAGCGTTAATGAGAGAACTTGTAGAACCTATACAAGCTCCCACATAGATCCTGCTTTGAAAAAGCAATTTCTTTGCTCGTTTGCTGAAGTTCATAAATTAAAAAAGAACGTAGAGTCCAGGAGGGGAAGTTCAAACAGATTAACTATTAACAAAATTAATTTTCCCCAAGTGAACCCTCAGAGCCTCTCCAACACAACACTGTAGTAACTGATAGAGAATAACAAGATGACACTGTGCTGGACATTTGGTATGCCTCCATACACACACACAGTCCTATGTGTTTGTGAATACTTGCTGTACAGTTCCACTGCATATCATAAGTGCTTCAAAAACACTGCAGTGGTAGGATATGTTTGTTTTCTTATTTCATGAGCGGTCAACAAGTCCACCTCTGTAGCTGCTGCCCCCTGGCTCGAGTGCCCCAGCTCTTGTTTGTGCCAGTGCATTAATGGTGCCCATTAAGAGGGCATGAGGTCATCCCCCCTGTGCCCAAACACACCTCAGGAACACCTGATGCATCTCAGTAAATGCCAAGGAGTTAGAGTACAGCCTTCAGGGGGGCGAAGGGTTGAAGTGTGGCCAAATGACCATGGCCCAGGGCTTGATGTGGAGAGTAAGGCTGTGCTGGAGGTGTCCCTAGGGTGTCGTGACTTCAAATGTGAGGTTAACCTCGATCAGGATTTGGGAGGAAATATCTGTTGCAAGTGAGGTCATTGGTTTGCGTTGGGTTGCCATTTTTTTTTTTTTTTTTTTTTACCAGCCCAGGAAAAGCGAGTTTTCCAAAACACACACCCAACACACCACACACAACAACACAACACACACACAACACAGGCTCTGTTGTGTTCCTTCCCAGAAGCGAGAGGGAGTGATCGGAGGGGTGAGGAACAGTGGGAGACTGAGAGTGTAGACATGCAGGGTGCACGCCAGTCCGCCAGACTCCGTCCCCTGAATGCACAGCAATCTTCTGGTGCCAGCAGCCAGGACACAGCAGGCCCACAGGCCCACACTCACAGGCTGCTACAAGTCCTCCTGGACAGCAACACACTAGAAAAAACAAACTTGTCTTTTGAAAGCTTCTATACATTTTGGGTTTTTTGGGGGTGGGGGTGGGGGGTCCCGTCTCGAATGATCTCAGACGTACTTGAGGCTTGGTCCTCCTTGGATACATTTAGTGAGCAGGTATTATTATCATGGTGATACCTGACCGCTCAATGACACTTGTGTGTCAAATGGAAGGGCAGAGCTCCTCGGCGGTGATCTCTTTCAGTCGTTCAGGCCCGCTGACCGCTGAGTGTCTGCCAACCCCATTCTGGAGCAGGGGCCACACAAAAGGCCTCCTTATGATACCAAATCCCTTAAGCACCCATTCAACCTGCGGTGCCACCGACAGATCCACAATGTGGCCTCGTCCGAGAGGCCCATTTCCATGGCAACGCGGGCCTAGATCGTTCTACCAGCGCTGGGGTGTGTGTGTGGGGGGGGGTGGGGGGTTGGTAATGACCTTTTATTCGTTTAATTCATTTTCATCATAAGCATGGATGTCTATTCATTTCAAAGACCTCTTTTACCCCAGCCGTGCTTGCAGAAAAGGCCATCAGACAAATAGAAAAAAATCACTCCATTTAAATGATGCTGTTTGGATGGCCTTAACGTTCAGAACAGTGTGAATTGCTGTGGCATTGAGTACACAAATGCTGCTAATATGTTTTGGAGGAGGAAGTAAGAAACAAAAGAGAAAAAAAAACAAGGGTGTGTGTTACATTGTTCAGTTACCAGGAAGTGGAGCTAGGCTGAATTTTCAGCAGAGATGAGATTTGCAGCATGGGGCAAATTAAGGGCCAGGGACAAATTAAGAAGCTAAACAAAACAAAACAAAACAACATGGTCTGCTCTATTGTACTTCCTAACTCATGAGTAGGTCACAGGAAGGCAAATCCCGGCTAAGCTCATTGCAATTCCCACTGCTGTTTGTTCCTTTATCTAATGACTTGGTGACTTAGGTGACTATCATTGTACTTGCATTATGTATTTGTGGGTACCTACATATAGTTGTTACATTGTAATACTGAGTGCTTTTATAAAACTTTCCCAATTTGCCTAAATTTTCATCAGAGGCAAAGAGCTGACCTGAGACCTGCTGGATGGGGTAAATCTGGTCATGATAGATTTGATATACAAACCATTCTTAGCTCCAGTCAAGGCCTCATTGTCTTCAGTGTACATGTAACAGCGGTGCTGCTACAACCTTTTTACTCTTTGATATAGTGGAATAAACCTATTAAGTCTACCAGTTAATTACTTACATGTACATATGACATGTATGTTATGTCTTCGATGTCTAGGAACAGGTGTACTAATTCACTACATAGTACATATATCAACTGTGTTGGTACACACTTATTGCTCTTTGATACAGTGGCATAAACCCATTAAAATGAAGTGTACCAGTTAAGTACTTACAATTACATGTATGTTGTGTCATTGGTGTCTTTGAACATGTCTGCCATTACCCTACATACTGTAGTACATGTATCAACTGTGTTGGTACACATTTATTACTCTTTTGATACAGTGGAATAAACCCATTAAAATAAAGTGTACCAGTTAAGTACTTACATGTACATATTATATACATCCTGTAATTGACGTGTCTGCTGTTACACCACACAGTACATGTGAATTAGTAGACCGGTTCCAAGACATCGAAGACACAACATACATGTCATATGTACATGTAAGTAATTAACTGGTACACTTAATAGGTTTATTCCACTGTATCAAAGAGTAACAAGGTTGTAGCAGCACAGCTGTTACATGTACACTGAAGACAATGAGGCCTTCACTGGAGCTAAGAATGGTTTGTATATCAAATCCATCATAACCAGATTTACCCCATCCAGCAGGTCTCAGGTCAGCTCTTTGCCTCTGATGAAAATTTAGGCAAATTGGCAAAGTTTTGTAAAAGCACTCAGTATTACAATGTAACAACTATATGTAGGTTACATACATAATGCAAGTACAATGATAGTACATGTTGTTACACAGGTTGTATCACTGTACCTAATTAGGTACACTGTAACAGCGACACATTAAAATAAAGTGTTACCAAATCATCTTGTCTTGCTGTTGTATAATAGATAGACACCACTGCAACAGAGTTACTCAAAATAAATAAATCTTTATTAATGATTTGCTGTAGACATCGTCCCTCATGCATCCCAAAGGTGACAAGTTAGCAAGTCCCTTTAAAAACAATGTGCTTGGCTAGCACATGAACTGCAGTCATACGTACAGGTACTATGAATCAATTAGTATTACAAATCATTTCCAAACTGAAAGACAAACGACAACAAAAACAACAACAAATACAACAACAAAAACAACACAAACAACAGCGACAACAATCCCTGTTGTCCCTCTCCCTTGCTAAGGCCTGATGAAAACACTTTAGTGTCCATCCGCATCCAAACTCTTAGCTCTAGTCTCTGTGTTAGACCACATGTAAAAAAAGAAAACAACGACCTAAAGTAGTGCTGTCTACAGAGGCAAAACTTATTTAGGAATGTGCTTCAGGCTATTTTAGTTCTTTGTCCTCGTTAGGAGAGCGTGATAGATTACAGACATAAATATAGCCAACGAGCAGAAACAAATACGCGTGGCTGAGGAGAACCTTCAGAAGTGGCACACCTAAAAACAGTAGTTGCTATTGGTCAATTCAAGTTGCGAGTGAAATATATTGCACAGTTAGTTCCTCACAGAGGCTGCATTAGAAGAGAATAGGACAGTGGGTCTGTTTGTACAGTAGACACTGATCTGGAAAAAAGACATACACAGTTTCACATATGAATCCAGACAGACACAAACACATTCACACTAAAGACACAAACGTACAGTATATGTATCCACACAGACAGACAGACAGACAGCCGGCCTCTTCGAACTTGTTCACCTTTCGACAAACGGACATGCACGTGGACCAACAGCACATACTTAAGCACGTTCCACAAAGGCATCAGAATTCAACATTGTACCATCAATACAGCCAGGTCACCATCCCAGACCCCCTGCCCTCCTCACCCCTTTCCACCCCCTCCACCCCCCCCCCCACACACACACACACACACACACCCAGCCCAGCCCAGCCCAAGTAAGCAGCCGGGTCACAGTTCTGATCAGCACATCGTCCACATACAGCAGTGTTGGTGTGTGTGTGTGTGTGTGTGTGTGGAGAAAAAGCGGTCCATGTGTCTCTTTCCCATGAATGACCCGAGGTCTAGTAGGTGGGGGGGTGGGGATGTGGTGGTAGTTTGGACTGGTCTGAGCTGGCCAGGCAGGCCTCTCCTCAGTGCAGGCTTCAACAGTGTTCAACACACAAACTCTTCAGTAGAAGCTTGTGGTTTTTATTCCTCCTCATTTTTCTTCAGCTGCAGGGAAGGGGGTGGGGGGAGGGAAGAGAAAGAAAGATGTAACGTGCCAAAGTGACAAACGTCAGTGACGCCTCTGGAGTACTGTGAGGAGAGATGTCTTATTTCATCATGCCAAGGTGGAAGTGAGTTCACTCAATGGGTCTTTTATGACTCAACGGGACAAGGTGGAGCCATTCTACCCCCTGGCTGTCAATATAACAAAAAACACTGGTCTCAAAGACAGTCCACATCAAACTTTCAGTGTAAAAACAAAAACGATGTAGTCATGCGATATAAATAAGCCATTCATGTAGAAAAGCAATGCTGCCCCAGTAAAACTAGACACAACCATGGTGCAGGGGCTGAGGGGAGGTGTTGGAGTTAAGCTACTTTTCTTTTGTGCATTGATGATGCTGCAATGGTCCATAAGTGTTCAATTTCCTGCCCACTCAAGCAAATCAAAACATCTAAATGAGATGGGATTGCTTGGTTTATTAGAGCAAACCTCGCTGGCATGTTAAGTGGGTTGAAGAGCACGGCGCACTGCGCTGTGCTGTGCTGCAGCCATGCAAACCTACCTCTCTTGTAAATCCACCAGTGTGTGTGTGTGCGTACGCTCGGCTCAAGGCTGCTCCCTCGACACCGCCAGCGCTCTCCTAGGAGAGACGGCGGCGAGGAGCTCGCTCACGATCTCCTGCCGGATCTCCTGCCGGATCTCGTCAGCGATGCTGTCTTTGATCTGGGGAAAGGTGAAATGTGGGGATAAGGCAGGGAAGGGGGGGGGGGGGGGGGAAATGAGAGTCAAAGACAAATAGAAAAGGTGGATTGAGATAACGAAGAACAGAACGACTGTGTGTGTGTGACTGTGAAGCGTGGACTCTCCTGACTAGCTCGGACCTGGCCTGGCAAAGTGGCATAAACACATGGTGGAGTTAAAACGAGTGGCTGGCAATGCCAGGAACATACTGTTCTCCTGGGGCATCCACACACACACACACACACACACACACACGCACACACACACACACACACCACTCAAAATGCACAAAATCCTGCCAAACCTATGACATCATTCACAGGAGGGGAGAAAACAAAGTCACACACACAAAGCCGGGACTCAAAGACGGCTCTGCCGATCAATTCCAAGTTTCCTTTAAAAGCTCCAGAGGTGCAAGTGCAACTCGCCAAGGTCTTAAATTAAGCGGACAAATGATTTTTCATGAGTGGATCTAGTAGCTGTCATCACACTACATCTGTCAGAAGACAGGAGAGGAAATGTTTTTCTCTGTGTGTGTGTGTGTGTGTGTGTGTGTGTGTGTGTGTGTGTGTGTGTGTCTGTTGTGTGTCATGCGATGCCAAGGACATATTAAATAGGTTCAGGACAGGTCTACCCCTTCCTCTGATGACCAGTAAGGGGAAAGAGACAGAACACCCCTCTCTGGAGGACACACTTCAGGAAGGCTTTCCATAATACATAGCTCTGGTGACAGTGGCACTAGTGCACTGGAGTGCAGTATAGGGCAGCCTTCCCCCTTGTTTTGGGCTAATTTTCTGTGCTAACAGGAGAAACTGTGACAAGGGCCACAAAAGAGTAACATGTATCTATACTTTTGTTTTCTATCTATAAATTACAGGAACGTCTGTCTATCAGTGTGTGTGTGTGTGTGTGTGTGTGTTAACCGCATATCTGTCGAACCGTTCGTCCGTTCGATTTCAAACTTGGCAGGTGTCTTGCTACAGGCACGAGTAAGTGCTGTGCTAAGTTTGACGTTGTTTGGATAAGTAATGCAAAATATATTGTTTAATAAACCGGTAAAAGAAGCACACGTTGGCTTTCTCCGCTCTACTGTAGCCACTCCCCCTGTCACACAGCACACCGCAGGGCCAGAGAAAGTGAGGGTAAAGGAGTTTTGGCAGCACTGAATCAAGGCACAGCACGGGTCAAGATTCAAGATGTTTTTTAAGATTATCATGTCTGACATCAACAATAAAGATTCCCTATATGCAGTTTGCTTGCATAAAATGATTCTGTGGACAAACATGGGTATGCAGTGGCTATTTAAAATGACATAAAAATGATGTGCAATAAACTGACACTTATAGTATAGTGTCAGTACTTACTTATACAAATAGCCCAGAATACTTTGGACTTGAGACTTTGAATAACAAACAACAAACGACAATTCCGACTGCAATGTCCCAAATTGAGGCTAATGGTGCCAAATTTAACGATGTTTCAGAATGCCACACAGCTAGACAACGAGGGGCAGACAGAGAGTCATGTTACTTATGCTACCAAAGACTGAGTCACATCATTGCTAATCTCATATGACGATGCATCTTTCTACAAAATGGTTTGTCTTCCCTGCGGGCATGTTATCAGGCTATAGGTTTTCTACAGGAATGCCATGTTTGAACGGGCACTGCACTAGTTTTTGTGATGACTGAGCTCTTAGTTGGATGAGTATGCTTATTCAGCAAAACGGTTGGTTGTTAAGAGCATGTATTTAGTAGTGTGTTAGTAAGGGTTGAGCTAGGCACACGACTGGGGGATTAAAGAGTTAATTATTCACTGCTTAAAACCCCTGCAAAAATAGTTCATAGCAGATTAAAGGCTCCTCCACAGACAGCCTCTGCATTCTAGCCTCATCCTCACAGCTGCACTCTCATCTGGGGAGAGCTCTGCGTTAGCCATGCATGCAGGGCAGCGTTAACACGACTCAGCAGAGTGGACTTCCCCTCAGGCTAGTCACTCACCTCTTTGATCAGCTGTTGCAGGTGTGGGTTATCGGCTCCTCTTTCAGCTCCTCCTCCTCCTCCTCCTCCTCCTCCTGCTGCTGCTACCCCTTCTTTCCCTCTCTCCTGCAGCAGATGGGGGTTAATAGCTGCCTGACTCCCCTGCTCCACCGCTAGCGAGCGCATCTCCGTCCTCCCCTCTCCATCCACCTCCTCCGCGGCAGCCAGAGGCTGCTCTGAGGGCTCCACACCTGGCCGTGGAGGGGGGGCCGGGGTGAGGCTGACCGTGGCCCGGTAGAGGGCTCCCCTCTGGGGGGAGGAGTGCCCGGAGGTGGCCCTGTGGCTCCGCACGGGGCTGACGGTGCCCGAGGAGCGGCCCGACATGGGGGTGGTGGCGCGGCTCATGCCCCCCAGCTCCGACTGCAGGTACAGCTGCTCCCGCAGGAGGTCAGACACCTGGGGAGAAAAGGGGGAAAACACACACACACACACACATACATAAAAACAACCATGAAAATGTGTTAAATGACAAATACAAACATGCACGTTTATATAAACACAAACACACATCCAGATACAGTACGTGAGCCTGAAAGACGAGCAGTGCTCACACACACACACACACACACACTGTTATGCGAGCCATGGCGACAGTGGCACACTCACCGGCTCCAGGGCCGAGGCGTTGGACAGGCTGTCCAGACTGTGACCTCTGTGCATGGCCTGTGTGTAAGAATCACTCATTACAAGGGTACCAACAAACCAGGGTTACGGCGGCTTACAACAGCCGTGTGCCAGACCTACAATATGAACGCCAGCCTAATCTTGGCAGAATAAAACAAAGTCCACTGAAGCGTGAGGTTTGGGACTACATATGGACAGTTGTATCAGTGTCCATCACACAGGGATTTACATTTCCAATTAACTAACAAAAGAAAACCTTGAGGTACATAAATAATTCAACTGATTGCATTATGAAATGTTTTTTCACCGACAAATAGGTTAATATCAAACAGCTTAATGCAAGACAGAAGTTTCAACTGTGAGGAAAATGTAAACTATGACCACACATGTGGATATCCCTCAGTGACCCAACTCCTGATGCTAATTATTCACAGAACATTGAGTTTTACGCTCTATTTCTGTGATATGAAAATGGTGTAGTAGCAGCCACTGACCATAGGGTGGCAGTAGAGGCCACGATGCTGAGCGGCGCGGAGCTGCTCGTTCAGCGCCAGGAGCCGATCCTCCACCTGCAGCTCCAACTCCTGCAGCTCCTGCCTGACTGAACCACGCAGACACTGCAGCTGTTCCGCCTCCATCCTGATGGAGAGAGAGAGGGAGAGAGCGATAGAGAGAGAGAGAAAGAAAGAAAGAAAGAAAGAAAGAAAGAAAGAAAGAAAGAAAGAAAGAAAGAAAGAAAGAAAGAAAGAAAGAAAGAAAGAAAGAAAGAAAGAAAGAAAGAAAGAAAGAAAGAAAGAAAGAAAGAGAGAGAGAGAGAGAGAGAGAGAGAGAGAGAGAGAGAGAGAGAGAGAGAGAGAGAGAGAGAGAGAGTGTGTGTGTTATTGTCTATTTAGTTCATTTATCTTACTATGGTTGCATACACTGTTGCCAAAGTATACTGATGAAAACTATAGCCATGACAATAAAGCCACCTAACTGGGAGAGAGAGAAAGGGAGGGGGGGTGGAAAAGGTAGTGAGGAGATGAAGTGGATCATTAGGAATACTGAGTCATTATACTACTGCAATATTTCAGGAAACAGAGAGGGTGGAGGGGCTTTATTGGGTATTGATCAGGTCTAAATTCAATTTGGAGGTAATGAAAGCATCATCACTCCAAATGTTGCTGACACTGAGTCTAACTGTTCTATACACTACATCTGCATACATCTTTACAATTTCACGAGATCCCTTTATTACAGCTCAAAAGAATAAACATGGCGGTTTCATTTATTCTTCAGGTTACACAGAAAGCCATTAAACTCTGTCCAAACAACTGACATTAAAACAAGGCGTCATAACCACTGGACAAATAGCAGAGAAATGACACGTGGGCTACACTGGTTTTTGTAAAATGAGCTAGTTCCCTCTTGTGGTGGGGTGTACAAACATAATGAAGCCAAATCAAATGTAAACAGTGACATGTGATCTATTGGGTGTCAGCAAGCCCTTAGGGCCTCATGCACATATACTGTAGGCACAAACATGAGTGCAGCGTATTTCACTTCCCATGTTCGAGTACATTAGATTCCATTGTTTCCAATGCGCTGATCGCGGTCACCTTGCGGATTATGATTTAGTTCTATTTTTGTTGGCACCGCTTAGTAAAATCCATTGTTGATCAAATGCTTGTCAGCTGAACATTTTGTTGTTGGTGTACGTAGGCAAGTCACCAAAAGTGTCGCCGCACTTATGTCGGCGGCTATGTGGAGGCCAGGGGCGGACTGGGACCAAAAATCGGCCCTGGCATATTTGGCCCAAGCGGCCCTCAAATCGGTCGGGCACACCTAATTAAATACAAAATCTTTGCATTACCCTTAAATATGCATATATTTTCAACTGTCATGGAGCACTGAAAGTAATAGGCCTCATTGGCTATCACTCTCACTGATCAGAGGTAGCCATGGAGTACATGATCTCCATATTCAAGTAGCCTAGGCTATACAAGCAATTATTAAAGAAGAGTTTCTGCTTGAATTGAAGTATCATTTCAAATTATTCAATAGGCTACATTTAAACTATACAATGCTCAACTGACAGCAGCACCAAACAGTTACTGAATTTGCCTATGTGTAAAGAGCTAAATTACCTAGATTGCAGTAGACGTTAAATCACTGTAAGACAACTGAAACAATACAAAATAAATAGGGCTGTTGCTGGAAATATTTCATTCCTGTAGGCTATACTACATTGCTGGTACATTTTGGAACATTATAGCTGCATTAACTAATTATCTTTAATGTCTTCCAGTAGCCTATCGTATAGGTTACCGTATATTAGTTGGCTTGTGCATGAATATGACGATGTTTTGTAGCCTACATTTCCGTCAGTCTAGTCTTTTAGCCCATCTTTACCATGATAATTAACCCTTCCAAGATAGAACCCTTTCGACGCTCTACTTTGAGAGACCAACCACCACTCATGCCATCGATGTTGAATTTTGGGCGTCTGACGGAAACTGATCAATCTGACCAACAATTAACATCGATTTGACACTCTTTGCTGTCCGGGGTTGCAAATCATTCATTTAGAACATTTAAGTTACGCTGTTTGTTATTATAATCACAGCACGGCCTTACGTTATCATAACCACATCATTACATTATTGCAATTAATAAGTGATCATAATCATCATCGTCAGCATGGCATGTCACACATAGCCTACCTGCTCCACCACTGAGTTCTTATCATGTAGCCGCAAGGCTCCACCACCTGCTCACTGTCCCTCTGTATGCTTGCTTACATCCTCGTTCAAACTCAACGAACTTCAACATGTTGCTGACATATGCTAGCCTACTTGCAATATTGTATTTTTTGTTACTTTTGCACTATTGTCACTACCGGCATCCGCCGCAATTTCGTGTAGGCAACTTCGATTAACTTCTGATGGCTCACAAAATCCTGGCTCTGGGCCAAAATGCGAGGGGAGGGCCTGACGTGAGCTGTTATTGGATCAGTCGACATATGGAAATGTAACCAGTGGGCCGCTGATTGTCCTTCCTTTGGGCAGATCGTTGGCCAAAATGATTAAATTATATATATAGCCTATTCTATCGGCCCAAAAGGTGCGTCGGCCCACCGGGAAAATGCCCGGTATGCCACATGGCCAGTCTGCCCATGGTGGAGGCCACAATAGTACGTCCACATGTGACCACTCATAAACACAATCACCACTAGCTTGAAGAGAAGTGCTTTGGAGAGCACTTCACTTAAATGCTAATTCATCCTGAATGGTTGAAAAAGCATCTGCCAACTGTGTGTTTATGTGTCTGTGTCCTAACCTCTCCTCCTGACTGAGGTGCTGGTAGACCTGAGGAGTAAGAAGTAAAGTTGTGTGTGTGTGTGTGTGTGTGTGTGTGTGTGTGTGTGTGTGTGTGTGTGTGTGTGTGTGTGTGTCCTAACCTCTCCTCCTGACTGAGGTGCTGGTAGACCTGAGGAGTAAGAAGTAAAGTAGTGTGTGTGTGTGTGTGTGTGTGTGTGTGTGTGTGTGTGTGTGTGTGTGTGTGTGTGTGTGTGTGTGTCCTAACCTCTCCTCCTGACTGAGGTGCTGGTAGACCTGAGGAGTAAGAAGTAAAGTAGTGTGTGTGTGTGTGTGTGTGTGTGTGTGTGTGTGTGTGTGTGTGTGTGTGTGTGTGTGTGTGTGTCCTAACCTCTCCTCCTGACTGAGGTGCTGGTAGACCTGAGGAGTAAGAAGTAAAGTAGTGTGTGTGTGTGTGTGTGTGTGTGTGTGTGTGTCCGCACCTATCCTCCTGACTGAGGTGCTGGTAGACCTGAGACTGCTGCCTCATCAGGGACAGCTCCAGGTCCATCATCTGCGTGCGGAACATACACAAACTCCTCTTCCTCATCTGCAGATCCTGGAGAAAGAGAGAGAGAGAGCGAGAAAAAGAAAGAAAGAAAGCTCATTAAGACTGATAACGTGCTTGTTTGGGAAAGCACACACACACACACACAAATATAATCTCCAAACCAAATTCATGATTTTCGAGAAAAGGATAGATAGTCTTGGGAATTGAATCAAGCTCTCAGTCACACCACTCTCCACTAGAGGGCCCCGCAACAGCCCAGGGGGCCTTATAGAATCAAATCTCCTCTTCCTCAAAGGGGAAAGGCTTACCTCATAGAGCGTTTGAATGGACCTCTGTGGACTGAAGGCATCAGCAGGAATGTCGTCAGGACACGGGGTAGAGCCCTGCCAAAAAAACAAAACAAAAAAAAACACCACACAGAGTCTGTTAGGCAAGACAGGCATGCCTCCACTCAAGCTTAACCACAACCAGCTCATGTAATCACTTTTATGCAAATGTGTGTTTGCGTGCATGTGACCATGTATGTGTGTGTGTGTGTGTGTGTTGATGTATTGTGTGATCTGTATCTGTTTATTCTCAGGGAGGATCGACCACAAGAAAGCGAGAACCTCTACTGCCCTTTTTCCCGCTGTATTTGCCCAGGGAGGCAGAACAAACATGCATGACTCAGTAGTGGTTGGATATGGATGGCTTTGGAGCAGGTATCAATATCAAAGTCATAAATTATCATTTCCTGGAAGGGACAAAGGGCTTCTACTACTACTAGCCCATCATGGAAAAGCATGCAAAATGGTCACTTGTACTGTCCAACTTAATCTCACTTGATCACCCCTGTTGCATTCTGAGGACTGGAAGAGTTGGTGTGTGAGGGCGTGTGTGTGTGTGAATATGTGTGTGTGTGTGTGTGTGTGTGTGTATGTGTATGTGTATGTGTGTGTACACACGTGTGCGGGGGTGCGTACGTGCGTGTGTGTGTCTGTGGCCAGTACTCACCCGGGCCAGGCTCTGCACGGTCCCCCGGATCTCGTGCAGGACCCTGCGGAGCTGCATCTCCGTGGTGGACAGGACTGGCGGGGCCGCTGGCTCGTGGGGGAAGGGGAAGCAGGGAGGCCCCGAGTACTGCGGGTTGTAGGGCTGACCGAGGCGACCAGGCGACGGCGTGCAATATGGCAGACTGTAGGGGGCGCTGTGCGGGTGGACCAGGGGGCTGTAGGACGGGACCGGACTCGGGCCATGAGGGGGGAGTGGGGAGCTGTAGCGACCGTCAGGCTGCTGCTGCTGCTGCTGGGCGTGGTAGGGGGAGTTGTATGGTGAAACGCCATATGCTAGAGGACTGTAGGGGGCGCTGTTGAGCATGCTGGCACTCTGCGGCGGCGTGAAGAAGGCGCTCTGCGGCGGCGTGAAGAAGGCGCTCTGCGGCGGCGTGAAGGGGGTCGGGGACGGCGTGTAGCTGCTGCCCGAGGTCTGGGGGAAGGCACCGTTGAAGGACGAGTTCAGGCTGTTGTAGGGAGAGCCGCCGGGCACTGTGGGGTAGGGGGAGCGGAAGTGGGGCAGTTGGTGGGGCAGCTGTTGGGGCAGATGCTGGTGGCGGGGCGTGGCCGAGGGGGCATGCTGCTGGCCCAGCGCGAGGTTGGGCACGCTACTCCAGCCGCCGGCCTTGCCGAGCGTCCGCTGCTGGGGCCAATCGTGCAGGGGCCCGCTGTGGAGCGAGCTGTTGGACAGGTTCAGGTGGCCAGGCAGCGCCAACGACGGGTACGCAGGGACGATCTGCGAGAACGGCTTGTCCGTTGTCGGTGCAGCCGTCTGCGATTTGATGATGAGGGTGGTCCGGCAGCTGGGTTGCCCTTCCTCACCCTCGTCCTCCTCCTCTTCCTTGTTGTTGCCCTCCTCTTTGATGGAGCCCACCTCCAGCACTGTGTCCGAGTCGGGGGTGTAGCGGTAGGAGAAGGTGGGTGGGGTGCAGAGCCGCACTGACCCGTGGCCCAGCTGGACGTGCATGGAGGAGACCACGCGGGACGGACTGAGCAGAGAGGTGGGCAGCGAGCTGGACCGCTGCATACGCCCCAGACGGGTCTTATGCACCCCTTGGGCCCGGACAGATGTTGTTGGCACTGCCTGACTCGACTGGTCTTCCCTCGTCAAAGGGGAGCGCTCCTGTGCCCGGTGCAGGGCAGTGCGGACCAGGTCAGACGCGCTGTGCTTGGAGCCTTCCGGAGAACTTCTGAGAGAAGACGCAGGAGCCTCCATGGGTGGGGAGAGTTCTAACGACACCCCAGCCTCTGTCTGAGGTGAGGCTTCTGCAGTGGACCCTGTAGTGGTCATACCAGGCTCGTCTGCAGAGCTGGCCGGCTGCGCGGCTATAGCGTCAGCCGATCTAGAGAAATGGTGGGAGTTGTACACAGGCACCTTCTTCTTGCCCTCCTCCTCCTCCTCCTCCTCACTGTGTGTCTCTAGGACGGCCTGGGCGTCCGGATCGAGGGCGGCCATGTCAGTGCTGAGAGGGGTCGTGGAGTCGCCCGCGTGGGAAGTCACTGTGGTCTCACTGTCGCAGCTGTCCGAACTCTCCTGAATCTGACAGCAAAGGACACCATGGTGATGAGAAACAAGCTAGACAACTTAAGCTCATTAATCTTTCTTTCTAGTAAATATTTGCCATTGAGAGACCAAAACATGTAAAAATCACTAGAACTTTTTAAACTTAGGCGTCAGACAAGCCTTTACCATATCACACAAAGCACCCATTAGATATGACAGTGTAATCTGCTAGTTCTGTCTCAGCATTCCCAATGGCTCTGATCCTTCAACTTGCACTCAGAACCTGCGGGAAGGTCAAAGCGAGTTAATTACCTTCAGATAATTAATTGAGCAATCAGCGCAGGGGTCTTCAGCGAATCCACTGCTGTCTGACTGCTGGCTGGCAGTCCTCAGCAGCTCTGCGGACACAGCCGGAAACAGACACAAACATAAGACACCCAGAATAGATCAGATAAATAAATCAGCAGAACACCAAAATCAAGAGGCAATTCAACAGACTCATGGTGTGACAAAATACAAAGCTTGCAAACGAGATTCAAAGGACTAAGATATTTACTGACTAATGAAGGCCTCTCAATCAAAACGGAGATAGCTACAGGACTACTTTAGGGAAGTTATGGTATGGCTCAAACACACCTAAAATAAGGTGCTATTGAACTCTCATTATGTTCTGCAGTAGACACATTTGAAAGGAGAATGGTGAGGAAAAACACTGATGTTGAATAGTCACTGGTGACTGCTACTCTGCAGCGCTACTGATCAGTACACACAACTGCCACAAGGGGGCAGACTTGGATCAGTTCTGGAGACCAGAGCTCAGTCGTGGGGGCAAGGGCACTAAGGGGGCCTAATGGAATAGTTTTCAGCTGATGCACTTTGAAGAGTAATGCTTTTACCAAAGTTGTTTTGTCCCTAAGAAAAAAAAGTGAACTTTTAACTGGTCACGCAAATTAGATTGTCGTGACCTGTATTCTTAGTAGCAAATGTTCTGCATTAAGAGTATCAGGCTTAACTCAATCCCACAATCAAGAATAGTCTGTGAATATCTGCTTTCACTGAAATAATCAAAGGCTTGGGGCCTCACTGTTTTGGAAAATGTCATAAGAAGTGAATTAGCTTAGATAAAACTGTTTATAAAATTTGTTTGTCAGAAGAGCAAAAGCACTGTTGCTTTACGTAATTGCGGCAACATCAGGAATATATTCCAGCCTTATTTACCCTGAAACGCCTAATAATAGATGGCTGATACTGGATGAAGGCCCCTTTGAGAATCCTACCAGCAGACAGGGTAAGAGACAGACAGCATTCCTGGCATTAGGTGTAGTGTTTTACATTTGTGCGGATGAGCAGGTTTCACTGCAGGACAAACTCACCACTGCCGGCTCGAGATGTGCTTCGGGTGCCAGGCTCGTCTTCCTGCAGCTGCAAACACACACGCACACGCACACACCACACCACACACACACACACACACACACACACACACACACATTAGACTTGCTCAGCTTTCAAAATACAGAACATTTCAAACTTTACAACAACAGAAGTTTCTGATTGAAAACATAAAAAACGAATTTCTGGGAACAAATCAAATGTTCCAATGTCAAAAGTTGTAATGTTTGTAAAGCAACCACAATTGTAAAGCAACCACAAATAACTGCTCAACTATCTTGTTCAACACAAATGTGGTTATACTAATCTATAAGGTAAAGTCTGAATCTTAAGTGAGCGTGTTCTCTCATCTAAGCTGTGCAACATAAAAGCAATTGTGAAAATATTTAGTCCAACTCAATAATTAAGCTGTCCTCTGCAACACGAAATAACCGAGGCACGTACCGCAGTGCATTAGCAAAACAAAACCACAGTCACTCTTGCCTATTCTCTAGGGACAAACAAGTTCCCGTGCTTCTCTTATTTTTAGCTTCATGTCACGACCGGCGGCTTTCTCACAAAGCTGTAACTACAGCGATACTGTGGGAGTACTATGGGATGTGGGAGTATGGGAACAGCCCCTCTCTCTCCCTCTCTCTCTCTCCCCCCTCTCTCTCTCCATCCGGTGTGGGTGGTATCTACAGCCTTCAGCGTTAACCCAGTGACCAGTTCTATGTGGAGGAACAGGCCAAACAAAAACAGGCTTGGAGTGGTTCTCTACCTCGTCCATCTCGAAAGACTCGCGGGCCTGGGGGGAGGTGCGGAGATGGTCGAGGAGCGGGTTGGGCAGCAGGTTGGACGGCTCTTTGTCTGGCGTGGAGGTGATGGCCCTCTGGAGGTCACTACCCAGTTCCTTCGCGTTGACCCCGGTCAGTCCATTACCGTCACTCTCCTCCGAGACCCCACTGATGCTGACCAGTACCGGGGTCTCCATTCCCAGCACAGGGCCCTCTGCCTGGGTGTTGGGCTGGGGTTGGTCCCCTCGGCTCTCTGAAACAGGCGCGTCTGGGGCGTCCCCGTTGCTCTCGCTGCTCCCCTGTCCGACTTCCTCGGCCACAGTGGCCAGCGAGGGCGAGTCCTTCTTCCTGAACGCCTTCTGCGGCTTCACCTCGGCGAGTCTCGCGTGCTCCTCCGCCGAAACGCTTGAGCCGATCCCGATCCCCGGGGGGGTTTCCGGGGTCAGAGTTCGTTGGCGCCGCCGCCATCGCGCTCGCGCCCCCCTCGGGCGAACCGGTGGGGGTGTGCAGGTTGTGGCGAGTCAGGCTCTTCTTGAGGATCTTGACGGCGTTGAGCGTGGAGTGGGAGTGAGCGCGGGCGCGAGGGATGGGCGGTAGCTCCTTGGCCTCACCCTCTGCCTCGCCACCGAGGCTGACGCTGGCGCCGATGCTGCCGATCTTCTGCACGGGTAGACCGGACACCTGCGAGTAGAGCGACGAGAAGGCGTTGGCCACAGTGGTCAGCACCTCAATCTGCCGGAAACGACCTTCAGAAATGAGAGAGAGAGAGAGAGAGAGAGAGAGAGAGAGAGAGAGAGAGAGAGGAGAGAGAGAGAGAGAGAGAGAGAGAGAGAGAGATGAAAAGACAACTCTCAGGGGGCTGTGTCAGCAGAAACAGATGTCTGAGAAATATTCACAAAAACACACACACAAAATATTCAGCTCTTGAAACGGCATCCTTGATAAATTTAGCAGCAAAGATGATTAATGCTGCATGAAACTTAAAGGTGTCAGATCATAGAGGAGCACTGTACATGCAGTACACTAGACTGGGGATGGGAGGGGTGGCAGCCACTCGTATTTTTATCCCCCGTTCCACAGCCTTACAAGGCGCTGGGACACACACACACACACACACACACACACACACACAAAGGCAGGAGGATGAATGTCATGTAGATATGGAGGGGGGGAGAAGGACTGCACTTCGTCTCCTCTGAAATGCATTTTAGTGTGATATGACATGGCACATTAGGCCTACACGGCCCAGGAATTTATCACTCTTTCTGCAGACTTTTCCTGCAGTCACATGAGCCGACTGAGTCAGCAAGATCAACAGAGAGAGAGAGAGAGAGAGAGCGAGAGAGAGAGAAAGAGAGAGACAGACAGAGACAGAGAGAGAGAAAGAGAGAGAGGTGATGGTGACAAAAAAGGAACTGAAAGTCTTCAGTCTTCTTTAGGAAAGAATAAAACGCTGCTCTCCCCTTCTCTTCTTTCTCTTTCCTACAAGGGAAGAGGGACACACTAGCACGGCGCTGACCAGAAGATGCCTGAGGGAGCGCTGGAAGGGAGGGGAAAACAGGGCGCTTACATAAGAAGTCAACATGACTCTATGGGAGAGCCGTGCGGCCTCACTCATCCAGCCGCTTGTGAAATGTCACCAGGGCTGGGACAGTGTGAGTGTGAGTGTGAGTGTGTGTGTGTGTGCGCGCGAGTGTGTGCGTATGTGTGTGTGTGTGTGTGTGCGCGAATGTGTGTGCGAGTGTATGTGCGAGTTTCTGTGTGTGTGCGTGTGTGTGTGTGTGGGGGGGGGGGGGGGGGATCTGAAGCTCTCTGAGAACTTTGATATTTAAGACTTCTCTGTGCTCTTTTGTCCAACAAAGCCAACATTGATGCATAATCCTACAACTGCCTCAGCACGTTGCAACTTTAGCCAAATCTAAATATACTGACATCAAATATATTCACAAATCAGACGCAGATCATTTCTGTATTTGCACTTCTGCGTTGATGATCAGCAGGACGAGACACACTGAGGTATGCACGCATTCATGTGAGAACGTGCTTCTCTCCTCAAAGTGATCTGAATCATCTACGTGAACTTCAGAGGCATTCCACAAATCATTTTTGGACCATAAGCAAATGAGAAAATGGGCCTCTTTGTTCAGTGTTATTTTTACCACTCTGACTGGTAAGCAAATTAACATTTTTCATTCATTTGGGCGTAGGGTGCCATCAGACAGGACACTGTTGTGTTTTTGTATTTGGCAGTGAGCGTTTACCACGCTGCTTAAAGGAGAATTCCGGTGTGATATTGACCTAAAGTGTATTGAAACATGATACCGAGTGTGAAGCGTATGTTCATAGCCCATCTCGACTTGTCCCCTGCACTCCAAAATCTCTGGCGCTAGTTAGCCGATGCTACCAACAACTTTTTCAGTAGTGGTGCTTTGGCATCGGGCTAGCCATGCAAATAAATCACTGTTTTACACCCATTTACGAGGCTCAATGTATCTCCACACTTCATTGGTAGACTTCCTAGGGCCCTGACATTTAAAATGAGACATTGAGAACTTTGAAAAAGCACTGGTAGTTTACTTACAAGACGATTTATACAGACAGTATCTTCACGAAGTTTAACGTTTGCAGCCATCTTGAATTTAGGTCACGATAAGTCGAGCAAGGAGTAAGAATGAACAGGTATGATAAGGGATCAGATTCCAAAAATAATTCAGTGGAAATGCATGGATTCCAGTTTCTTCCAGTAGCAGCAACTGGAATCCATTGCATTTCCACTGAATTATTTGTGGAATCTGATCCCTTATCATAGCTGTTCATTCTTCTCGTTGCTCGACTTATCGTGACTAAATTCAAGATGGCTGCAAACCCTAAACTTTGTGAAGATACTGTCTGTATAAATCGTCTTGTAAGTAAACTACCAGTGCTTTTTCAAAGTTCTCAATGTCTCGTTTTAAATGTCAGGGCCCTCGGAAGTCTACCAATGAAGTGTGGAGATACATTGAGCCTCGTAAATGGGTGTAAAACAGTGATTTATTTGCATGGCTAGCCCGATGCCGAAGCACCACTATTGAAAAAGATGTTGGTAGCATCGGCTAACTAGCGCCAGATTTTGGGAGTGCAGGGGACAAGCCGAGATGGGCTATGAGACATACGTTCACACTCGGTATCATGTTTCGATACACTTTAGGTCAATATCACACCGGAATTCTCCTTTAAGCACAATGCATTTTAAGAGCATTGCATTTTCTGCATCTCGCGTTTTTGCAGAGGCGTCCTGAGCGCTTCGAATTGAAAAAAGTTGAACTCCACATGGAAAAGTACATCATTCACGTTTTTTATTAAAACAATGCATTTAGCGTTTTAAAAAGCAGCAATCTAAACCCCTGTCTGAATAGCGTATTTAATGAGCCAAACCAAGCCAGCTACTACTAGGGGGGTAAGCCGTTTGAACTTAGTAAAGTTTGCAATAATGACCTTCCTTATTGTACGATCAGATAGATTTCTCTGTCTGACTGCGGCACTTTCACAATGAGGACCTTGATAAAAAAAGGACATCCAAAAAGAGGAAGTTCCCTCATAAAACTCAACATCCCAGAACAAACACAGACTACTCTCTTTTCCAGATGACACCTCTCACTCTCCTGCTCTCTCAGGGCAGAACAGTCCGTTCTGCCCTCTTCTCCACCGCAGATGTGCTGAGGGTGTCCACATTTGCACTGGTCAAGGACACTGCAACCAGATTCCTCTGAGGTGGGTCGGTGCAGTTAAGAGGCGCAGCTTCAGGCAGCACTGGGAGAAGTATGTGGGGAAATGATTGACAGACAGGGCCATAAAAGCCGGGCCGGGGCCGCGGCAGCAGCAGCGCTGGAGAGTTATGTAAGCGCTTCTTAGGTCCCACTCTCCCCAGCGTGCGTAAAGAGGCCAGAGTCCCTGGGGCCGTTAGTGCACAGAGTCCGAGCCTGCAGCCCCGCCGGAGGACAACAAGGACCCTGTTCCGGAATCGCTTTCCCTCGCTTTCTCTCTCTCTCCCAGTCTCTCCCTCTCTTTTTACTCGTTCTCTCTCTCGTGTTCCTTCCTGTTGCTCTTAGGGTCTGATTTGTGGCACCCTTGCTTTGTGTGCTCCTGGCCAGTTTCACAAGAGCCATGCAAATGTAGGGCACTGCTAAGGGACTGGCACCCCTCTGGCAGCGGGCTGACTAGAGACAGAGAGACAGGGAGAAGACGAGAGGAGAATCAGGGTCTACCCCTTTCCTCACTGTCTGCTGTGCCACACTGTGTTCCCAACAGCACACAAAGGCCCTCTTGTGCTCTTGGGCCTCTAACTCTCTCTCTAACTCTCTCTCTCTCGTTCTGTCTCTCTGTTGATCGTTCTGTCTCTCTCTCTCCTGATCGTTCGCTCTCTCGCTCTCTCGCTCTC
>NC_055958.1:6696502-6747775 GCF_018492685.1 Alosa sapidissima | reverse complement strand
TCTGCTGATTACGTCCATTAGGACTTACACAGAAACACCTTTCTAAATTACAGACGTCCAGATAAGTGTTCCCGGCCACAGGATCAGAGGTGATGTAAATAACCTCACTGAGTAAACTTCTGAGTAAACCTCAGAAGCCTCTAACTTACTGTAAGTCTGTGCAGAAGTTGTACACAGACATTTCCGATGTATTGCTCTACATGTCAACTGGCAGAAAAAAAGTCTGAAATATTGCTGTATGAATTACTCCACCAAGCATGGCCTTAGTCTGCCTGGAACAATGACAGATGACTAACACGATAATGACTAAACCAAGGTGAAGCACACACACACACACACACACCACACACAAGGTAAAGCAGCAGAGAGAGACAGAGAGACAAAGAGAGAGAGAGACAGAGAGACAGCGAGAGAGACAGAGAGATCTGTGGTGCTGTTCAGGACTAGACTGTTCTGTACCTGGACACTGTGGTGTTTGCTCCTGCCAGAACCCGTGGAATTCATGCTCCTGCCTTTCTGCTTGAACTGAGTGCGCTTCTCTCTAGCTGGCACCCCATAGCTGACACACACACACACACACACAGAAGAGGAGGGTCAGTTAGGTGGAGCTCCTCGAGTAACTCCGCAGGTGAACAGAGAGGGCAGAAACACACACACACACACACACACACACACAGACATACTGTATACACATAGAAACACACAGGTGCACCCCGGGTGGGCTTGCTTACCATGGAACCTCAGCTTTGGTGCCGTTGGGCTGGAGGTGGTTTGGCTGCAGTGGAGGAGAGGAGAGAGAAGAGAGGAGAGAAGTGTGGAGGAGAAGAGAGAGGGAGAGAAGTGTGGAGAGAAGAGAGGAGAGGAGGAGGGCAAGAGCACAGAAATCAGAGTCAGATGGCTGTCAGCACCACCCCCACTCCCATACACACAAACACACACCAACCGCATGACACATGCTGCCGCATACCAATTCCTTTCTCGACTATAAACACACACACGCACACGCACACACACGCACACACAAAAAGAGAGTTCCAAAGATTGTTAGTTTCACAATCCTTTCCCTTGCAGAGGGGTGCACCTTCCCAGAAACAGAAAGCTTAAAACACGCTTCGCAAACAAATGCCACCACTCAAACGTCATTGGCACAGTGGCAATTTGCAGTGTGTTAGCGCGGAGCCTCAGAGACCTGGCCGCGCAAACACGCTAAGTGCAGGAGCTCTGGCCTCGCTCCAGGCTCTCTCGCTCCACTGACCAACCCGGGCCGGGCTCAGGCACTGACCGTGGGGGGGGGGAGAAAAGCGCAACATGCAGCTGCATACATCCACATCTCCACCTCCACAGCCTCCACCCACCAAAGCGTAACAACTCACTCTCTCTCTCTCTCTCCCACACCCACACCCAAGGAGGACACCAACTAGCTTTAGGCGCCGAATTGCCTCTTCGCCCTGGAAGCCCGGGATCAAAGGCACCATTTTCCACCGAATTAGGCTTCATCCTCACAGGAGTGCCGCTGAAGAGGGATCAGCGTGGCCTGCCATGCTACACTGAGCTACGCTACACCACACCACCTACACATAGTAAGCTCCTAAGTGGAGCGGGGAACCGAGATGTGTAAGGCGGGGCCAGCTCGGACACGCCTGTCTGCCTGACACACACACACACACACACACACACAGGGAGGCAAAGCTGACATCTGATGATGGGTGGAACAATAGACTCCCAGTTGTATGAGCTGCTCTCCCACCCTGCTTAGTGTGTGTGTGTGTGTGTGTGTGTGTGTGTGAGAGAGAGAGTGTTTGTGTGTGTTGTGTGTGTGGGTGTGTGTGTGTGTGTGTGTGTGTGTATGTAGGCATGTTGACTGGTTAATGTTTCTTTCCACTGTAAAATGCACAACGCCTCTATCCACAGTGCGGTGTGTCTATGTGCAAGACTTCAACAGTAGTAGAATCACGTGGCCACTTCAGCTCTCTCACCTACAGCTGCAATGTTGAGACACTATGTTGAAACACAGGAGTCAACATGTACTTTTCTAGTGACAAACTGGACACAGTGTAATCATTTCTGTGTGGTTTTGTGCAGACAGCAGAATGAGGTGAGATATTATTTCCCTCGGACAGAGAAAGCCAAGGCAGGCCTGCAAGCGGTGTGTGTGTGTGTGTCTGGCTGAGTGGAGCGAGCCTTTTCACAGTAAACGCCATCTTTAATTATTTATCCCCTGCGCTCTCTCTCTCACACACACACACGTCAAGGGGTCAAGAGGAGGGCCAAAAGCATGCGAAGGGCGAAATGAGAGATATCCTATCTGATCTCTCAGTCCCATGTCCTTTGAACTAAGAATACCAAATATGTCTGCGGGTACGTGAGGGTGTATGTGTATGAGAGAGAGGAGAGAGAGAGAGAGAGGAGAGAGAGAGAGAGAGAGAGAGAGTGAGAGGAGAAGAGAAGAGAGAGAGGAGAGAGGAGAGAGAGAGGAGAGAATTCCAGAGAGTGCTCAGACCAGGAGCTCTCTTAATAGGACTGTTAAGGGATTGAGTTACAAACCAAAACAAAACACTCCTTCTGCCTTCTCATCGCTGTTTGACAGCACGCGTCTCTTATCGGCTCAGTGCCTTCCGTGCACCCGTGTTAAAACCGTCTAAACACTCGGGCCACTCTCAAGGAGCCGGCACACTGGAGAGTAATTAGGGCTTTATTGAAAGAGCTGGAAGAAGATGGAGAGACACAAGAGAGAGAGAGAGAGAGAGAGAGAGGAGAGAGAGAGAGAGAGAGAGAGAGAGAGAGGACTGAATGGGGGAAAAGGAGCAAGTACAGTAAGAGGAAGAGGCAATAGAGAGAAAGAGGAACAGATAGATTGAGAAATGTGGAGGAGGATATTAGCAAGGAGAATGAGAGAGCGCAAGGGAGAGAGGAGGAGGAGGATGAGACAGAGAAAGAGAAAGAGGAGGTAAGGACAAAAAGAGAAAGAAAGAGAGAGAGGAGGTAAGGACAAAAAGAGAAAGAAAGGAGAGAGGAGGTAAGGGCAAAAAGAGAAAGAAAGAGAGAGGAGGTAAGGCAAAAAGAGAAGAAAGAGAGAGAGGAGGTAAGGACAAAGAGAGAGAAAGAGAGAGGAGGTAAGGGCAAAGAGAGAGAAAGAAAGAAAGAAAGAAAGAAAGAAAGAAAGAAAGAAAGAGAGAGAGAGAGAGAGAGAGGAGGAGGAGGTAAGGACAAAGAGAGAGAGACTTCCAAAAAAGAAGACAATGATAAAATGGCCATACTTCTTGGCGAAGAGCAAAATTATTTCTTAAAATGTCACAACCGGAGGCTCTCATGTGCATGCTTGCGTACACAGACATGCTGACGCACAGATAAACACACACACAGACACACCATCCTATTAATTCTACTACTGTTTATTCCGTGCTCACATGTTTATACCCACATTGTATGCTGTATCTCTGTTTTCTTTCTTTTGTGATACTATTGTGTTATTTGTAAGACTAGCTTTGGCAATACTGTACCCAAACAGTCATGCTAATAAAGCACCTTTGAATTGAATTGAGGAGAAGGTAAGGACGGACAGAGAGAGAGAAAAAACTACACAAGATGAGTACTACGAATATTGGCTAAACAATATTGAACAATCCAACAAATTGAAATGTTTCCAAAAAATCAAAACCAATTATGAATTTGCATCTTATTAAAAGAAATTACAGAGTACAAACAAAGAAAATTACTTACATCTTATAGATTAAGTGAACACTCCCTGGCCTTAGAAATGGGAAGACACAGGCAAACCTGGCTTCCTAGGAGGAAAGGCTGTGTTTGCAGTGCAGTGAGGGAGTAGTAGAAGATGAAAAACACTTCCTCACTGAATGCAGTAAATTCAGCAGTCAGGAACCAATATTTCCTTCAATTCAGCCAAATTATACCCCAATTTGAATTATTAGAAAATGTAGACAAGCTCCATACTTGTTGGGAGAGCATACAAGTTGTGTAAAACTAGCTGCACAGTACCTGTCAACATGTCATAAATCGAGGAAGTGAGTGACCCATATTGTGACATGCTTTGCTTTTTACCAATAATCAATACCCATGATAGCACATTGATAAATATACAGTATAGTATGTATAGTAATACTGTATCATTATACCATTTCATTTATTATTCTCTCTTTTTAATTATTATCATTTTGTTATTATTATTATATTTAAACAGATATTGTATCTGTGTTGTTTTGTTATATGTTTGCTTTGGCAAACACTGCTTAATTGAGTAATGCCAATAAAGCTCTTGAAATTGAAAGAGAGAGAGAGAGAGAGAGAGAGAGGAGAGAGAGAGAGAGAGAGAGAGGAGAGAGAGAGAGAGAGAGAGAGAGAGAGAGAGAGAGAGAGAGAGAGAGAGAGAGAGAGAGAGAGAGAGAGAGAGAGAGAGCTACACTCACCCTCTGCTCCAAGGAGAGGTCGTCCTCAAAGCTGCAGCCATTCCTTGTAACTCCTGTGAAACGCAGAGCAGAGCAGTCACTACTAAACCATGCCACTGACCACAGGCAGCCTAAGCCAGAAAACTAAACCATCAAAAAGAAGGCAAACTTAAAAACATTTTCAAAACATTCAATTAGGGCACCGCACACACACACACACACAAACACATAATTACACGCAAACATATTGTTCCAGTCACAGCAAGGCTAACGCTCGAGGCGAACTCAAAGGCAAACATTTACCGCCTCGGTTTCCTGCTTCACTTACATTGTGGAACGATCAAACACACGTGCTACCAGATCATATTCTGAGAATGTAAACACAAAAACATCCTCTTCAGCTCACGTCCAAAACCTCAGGTCATTTCTGGTTGAGAAGGAAGGAGCTGAAAGAGAATCGCCGCCAGAGGATCCCTTGCCCCATAGCAGTGCTGTGCTGTGCTGTGCTGAGAGTGTGTGGGAAGTGAGTGCGTGAGTGCACTTGCTGTGTTCACTCCAAAGTTCACGAGGTGTGGTGGGTTGATACAGAGTCACTTGACAGGCAGATCCTACTGTTGAGTAATCATCCCGGCGTTACGACGTACCCAACCGACGTAGCACCGGTTGTGAAAGCGAGGAGGAACAAGTTCCGACACCATTCACCAGGACACACACACACACACACAGTTTGCTTAGTGTAACTCACCCTTGGTTGGTGTGCCACCCTGCTCATCCAGAGAAGCCCCTAAAGGAGTCCTGCAGACACAATAGAGATATGTCAACCTCCCAGTACACTCAGCCAACACACACACACACACACACACACACACACACACACACACACACACACACACACACCCCAACAGCCAATGTCATACCAAGACAAGCACCATCATTTACTCCCGTTTCATCACAGCCCACACTTTTAACGACACCACACACCCATCAGGTACTATCGGCGCCACTCAATATCAACTGTACCATCACAACTAGCACTGTCACTCAGACTGACACACACACATACACACACACTCCTTAACTTGACTTTCCCTCAGAAATACCCATAGTACACATTCTATATAATCCTAAACGACTCCACTGCGCAAACCCATTAGACAGCTGTCCTGCATAGTGGCCCAAGTAAACTTACAATCCGCCACGTTCATACTCTCCCGTATGAAGTCAGATTCTAACTCTTCAGCGTCTGGAAACGTGTGAAAAAAAACAGCAACCCATGCAACAGTCTTTTGAGGCTAAAAATAACTCAACGGGGCAGAGTGACACGTTACACAGACATTACCCAATCCCAACATGGACACACAACTATCGACCAAAAGCCTGGCTAATTTAAAAAAAAAAAAAAAAAAAAAGACGAAAAGCAGCAAAATGACTGTAGGGGTGTAGGAAAGCCTATGCACATTCCTCCGACCTGCTTTCAAACTCAAGGCGTAAATGAAGTTACAGTAGCTGACGGGGGTGAAGGATGGCCAAAAAACCAGTCCGTTCTCTCCTGTTGAGCTGTTGTGGCCCAGGTGGGGGATTTTTGAAACGGTGAGATATTTGACTAAACAGACAGACCTGGCCCAGTTTGGAAGTCCTGGAAGCCAAGAACCAGGATCTTGTTTGCTGAACTCCTCCTGACCTTCACTAGCTACATTAACCATGCTAAGGAGCCAGCCTGAGCATCCAAGAGAGAACCCATTAATAATCCAATGGAAGAGCAAGCTCAGAAATAGAAGTGTCCAAGAAAAAACGTCGAGTGACAGAATCGACTGCTTTTTAGAACTTTTCGCGTTGACGTAAAAACATGCAGGCGAAGAGTAGACATAAGCCGACAGCAAAGAGGGCCAGAATGCTCGTGGCCATCTCCAAAAGAAAGCATAACAGCGGTCTCCAAGCTATGCTGTTCTGCGGCGGGAAGCATTCATCGGCCACTCGACTGAGCCAGGAGAGAGAGTGTCACTAAATCACACCTTGTCCCGCCATGAATGAAAAACAATGCAACAACAACTACTAGCATATCAAGGAGTCGAACAGGAAGAAGACACACAGGCACCTTTCAGGCTTCAATACACACTTGGCCCAGTGTTAAGGAAGACTGCTGATAATGTGGGTTTCCCAAACATGTTTTACCGTATGCCTGTATTCACAGTGAAACAAGAAATTTACAGTGCCAGAGGTGAGATCTGAATGTAAATGAGTGAGTCGGGGGGGGTGGGGGGGAGAGAGAGAGAGAGGAGAGAGAGAGAGAGAGAGAGAGAGAGAGAGAGAGAGAGAGAGAGAGAGAGAGGAGAGAGAGAGAGAGAGAGAGAGAGAGAGAGAGAGAGAGAGAGAAAGAGCCAGAGAGGAAAGGGAGGGCGGGAGAGAGATAGAGAGATGAAATGAGAGAGATAGATGTAGAGAATAAGAGACAGAGAGAGAGAGAGACAACCAGACAAAGAGAGACAGAAAGTGAGAATGAAAGGGAGAGAGAGAGAGTGAGAGAAAGATAGAGTTCTCCTCACCAAAGGCTTTAGAGAATCGCTGATGTTCTCACTGTGCACTGAACCCGTCTGCCTGCTTAGTATGCAAGTGAAACCATCAACATTGTTCTGTTCATTTGCATGCGAATGTATGGAGTTGCATAATGGTGCACCACCCTACCTGCAGTCTTCAAGCCAGCTTGCTATTTTGTTGTTCCGACCTAAAAAAAAAAAAAATAATAACAGTGAAGGAAAAAAATGGAATGTTAAAATGAAATGACCACAACATGGACTATCGTATGATCATGAGCAATGCAGAGGTCTTTTTATTGGCAACAACATTGGTCCTGCTAAGTAAAAGTGGGTGCTACCACTGTGCAATCTGAACTCGTACTCTGGTGAGAAGAAAGCGAGCAGTAAAGGTTGTTTATTGAATCTTAATCATTTTATGGCGTTTTGCGTGGAGCTGTTTCAAGAAAGCGGTCGAAAAGCCAAAGCCACTGTAATCTCAAAGCTATTCCCTTCTGCACTTCATCAGTCTGTGCTTACACAGAAGAATTTTTGCTAGGGCTCAGCAGAGTGCTGAAAAACGGATAACCCTCCGTGTGTTCTTTTTAACCTCCTGCTTGGTGTGTGTGTGTGTGTCTGTGTGTGTGTGTGTGTGTGTGTGTGTGTGTGTGTGTGTGTGTGTTAAACTGTCAGGTCAAATTCAAGCCCAATGGTGTATGCGTTAAGAGAGTGGCAGGCATATACTGCATCATCTCACCACTTTTTATTTTTTTATATATAATTTTTTTTATTGAAAAACCATGAGTATTTACAATGACTTATCAGCAAAGTTACAAAAGATTTTTCTTCTTTTTTTCCTTTTTATACACACAAAACACCCCCCACCCATCCCGACTGGACCAACACAACAACAATGAAAATAATAAAATAATAAAGGAAAAGGAAATGTTTAGCTACAAATGTCTATGAATAGACACACCTAAACAGTAAAATTAAAACACAGATACATGAATAGGGTTTTAATGAGGGACAACATGACTTCAAAGCTCTGTATGACCTATTAAATTATGCCTTAAACTCTATCTCTGAATTCTTACAGTATTTAGTCCATCAATGTGTTGGGAAGCTCTTGAAGATTACCAAAGTATGTCAAAAGAGGTTCCCAGACTGACTGAAATTTGTCTGAGCATCTTATCGCAAATTTTATCTTCTCCAAATGTAAGAATAGCATTACATCTTTCAACCATTGTGCTGCTGTGGGTGGTATATTAGATTTCCAATGAAGCAGAATTTGCCTTCGTGCCAGCAAAGAAACAAATGCTATGATGTTGAGTTGTATCTTGGTCATGCTTGTTTCCTCATTTACTACACCAAATAATGCTATCATTGCACAAGGTTGTAAAGTGACTCCAAGGACTTAAGACAGCACATCAAATATTTCAGACCAGTACCCTGTTAACAAATGGCACGACCAAAACGTGTGTCAAATCTGCCACATTAACATGATACCTGACACAACTACTATCAACATTTGGATAAAATGAAGAAAGCTTCGCTCTACTCCAATGCAAGCGGTGAACCACCTTAAACTGGATTAGACTAAGCCTTGCACAAGAAGTACTATTGTTCACTCTTTTTAGAGCTTCAGTCCAAGTATCTTCAGAGATTTCAGTGCCAAGTTCTTTCTCCCATTTAAGTTTGATCCTGACCAGCTTGGCATTGTCCATTGACATGATCATTGTGTAAGAGTGTGCAGTAAAATCCCTCAACCAAAAAATGACCTTTTCAAAACTGAATCTACTAGTGACTCATTAGGAAGGCTAGGAAACTGCGGGCTATGGCTCTTAGCAAATTGACGCGTTTGAAAAAAGCGAAATAATTTTGTTGGAGGTCATATTTGGAACGTAAATCATTTAAAACAAGAGAAGGTTCCATCCACATATAGATCACTGAACCTCATGATCCCTTTTCTATACCATGCTACAAAGGTGTGAAACCATTTGGCGGGTAAGAAGTTGTGATTGTTACACAGCGGAGTATAAGTCAGAAGAGTTTCCCTCAGGTTGTTCTGCCTCCTAAACTGAGACCATATTTTGAGAGTAGATATTACCACGGGGTTGGATGTAAAATGTGATCTCTTCATAGGAAGATTAGACGAAACCAGGGCAAGGAGAGATGATGATATGCATGACATGCCCTCCATTTCACACCAGTCTATACCTGGAGATTGAATCCAGTACGCTATTTTGTGGACATTTGCTGCCCAGTAGTAGCTTCTAAAATTTGGCAGAGCCAACCCGCCTCCAGCTCTTGGACGTTGTAAGAAATCTTTACTAATTCTAGGGTTCTGACCAGTCCGTATAAATTTAGATATTATTTTGTCAAGCTGACAGAAAAATTATTTGGATAAGAAGATAGGAATACATTGAAACAGAAATGAAAATCTTGGCAGAACGTTCATTTTAACACAATTCACTCTGCCTGCTAAAGTCAGATGCAAAATGTCCCATTTTTGTAAGTCTGATTTAAGTTTAGACATGAGTGGGACAAAATTTCCATCAAAGAGGTTTTTAAATGCAGGGGTTATGTTAATACCCAAATATTTGAATCCTGATCTAGAAATATGAAATGGCAGAGCATGATCTGGGATTTGCATAGCTAATTTGTTTATAGGTAAACATTAACTTTTTGATAAGTTAAGTTTATAGCCCGAGATCTGACCAAAAGTATGTCACACTGAAATAATTGTATTGATACTTTGCATTGGATCTGATATGTAAAGCAACATATCTGCATATAATGATAACTTCATTTCCAGTCCCCATCTACTTATACCATGTATTGAGGGTGTTGATTTGAGGACCAGGGGGCGTATTCACAAAGCCTTTTATCTTACCACTAGGAGTACTCCTAAATCGCACTAAAAGATTTTAGCTAGGAGTTTTCTATTAAAAGTTATTCACAAAGCCTTTCAGACCTACTCTTAGTAAGGAAAAATGACAACTCCTAAACTAAGAGCGAGTCTTCGTTGCTATGGATGACGTCATTACTCATGCACAAGCTTGACTGAAGTGACCACCTTGATTGGCTGATGATTGCAACGCGGGAATGATTCCAAACACCTCCCTTTAGTAGAGCGGCTACAAGGCCAATTTGGCAAGAATCGTGCAAATTATGATACAAGCATGAAACTTGGTAGGTATGTGCTTATGACCAATACAATCAAATCTACCTGATTGGCCACTTGAAATGGTGGCCATTTTCCAAGATGGTCGCCAAAAAAAAGACTCCAGAAATTGATTTATTGCAGAGAATTGACCTAGCAAATTAGCGAAAGCCTTCTCCGCATCTAATGAAACCACAACTAGGGACTATACAACACATTCATAAGCCGTCTAATGTTGGAAAATAAATGCCGCCCTTTGATGAAACCTGTCTGGTCAGTTGATATTATATGTGGTAATGGTGTTTCCAAACATGTAGCGAATAATTTGGACAGTATTTTAATATCAGTGTTTAAAAGTGATACTGGTCGGTATGATCCACATTTTGAAGCATCCCTACCCGGCTTTAACAGAAGAGTTATGGATGCTTCATTAAGGGATCAGGCAATTTGCCCTGTGACAATGCACCAATAAACATATCTAATAGTAGGGGGTTAGCCCATCAGAGAATTTTTTATAGAAGTAAATTGGAAAGCCATCTGGCCCTGGGGATTTTCCATTTTGCATGGCTGAGATGGCAGATCTAACCTCCTCAAGTGCCATCGGTTGATCTAGATACTCCTTGTGGTTAGTAGATAGTGTGGGGACTTTAAAGGTTTTAAAAAAAGTCTGAAACAGTGATGTGTCTTTCAGTGATTGTGAGTTATAAGAAATAGAAGTCCTTAAAAGTAGCATTTATTTTTAGGGGGTCTGTTGTGATTCCACCGGTTGCATCTTCAATTTTTGATATAATCTGTGCTGCTGACCTAGATTTAAATTGATGTGCCAAAAGACGCCCTGATTTTTCTCCATGTTCATAATGCAATCCACGCGATCTCATAATAAGTCGTTCTGTTTCAGAAGTAGAAATTAAGTTAAACTGAGTTTGTAATGATATTCTCTCTTTATAAAGAGATGGACTTGGAGAGGAGGAATATTTACTATCTAAATCAGATATGGCCTCCATTAGCTGCTGTTTTTGTTTCTTTCTTTCCCTATTACAATGAGAAGAATAAGCTATTATTTCTCCCCTAAGATAGGCTTTAGGTGTCTCCCATAGCAATGATGGGGATACAGAATCCATTTTGTTAGTTTCCAAAAAAGTATTGATGGCTATACCTATTGAAGTGCAGAATGTGTTATCTGACAGTAATGTGGTGTTAAATCGCCACTATGGGACGACTACTGTAGTTTTGTTGAAAATGAAGATCCATTAGTATGGGGGCATGATCTGATTCTACAATAGCAGAATACTCAACCTTCGCCACTGAATTCAAAAGTTTCTTATCTATGTAAAAATAATCTATTCTGGAATATGTGTGATGCACGTTAGAAGAAAATGAAAACGTTTTACTCTGAGGATTAAAATAGCACCAAGGATCCACACATGCCGCATGGCTGAAAAATTCTTAAAACTTACATTTTAGAGAGAGTTTGCACCTGTCCAAGTTTGGATCCATAACACAGTTAAAATCTCCCCCTAAAATCAACAGCTGGGTGTTAAGGTCTGGTAGCTGACAAACAACCCTTTGCACAAATCCAGCATCATCCCAATTAGGAGCATATATATATATATATATATATATATATATATATATATATATATATATATATATATATATATATATATATATATATATATATTCACCAGTAATACAGGTATATGAAAGAGTTGCCCAGATACTATAACATAACGGCCTTGTGGATCAGATATATAGCTAGATGAAGTGAACTGAATTCTTTTATGTATTATTATTGCTGTACCTCTTGCTTTGGTGTTAAAGCTAGAATGAAATATTTGCCCCACCCAATGTCTCTTTAAGCGTAGTTGATCTGCATTACGTAAGTGCGTTTCTTGGAGAAATGCAATATCAGTTTTCAGATTTTTTATGTGAAAGAGTATTTTACCTCTTTTAACAGGGCCATTAAGACCTTTAACGTTCCACAACGTAAACCTGACGGTTGACCCGCCAACATTTACCCTATCAGCCATAGCCACACAGAAGTCCTACAGATTTGCACATCAGTGTTTCCCCTACAATGTATTCATCAGCGGCGCAGCGCCGCTCCTGGAATTCAAGCGCCACTGCAAAAAAAGTTGGCCAATTAAAAAAAAAAAAAAAACACGCAAGTGAACTTCAGGAACAGCTGCCGTTAGTTCAGGTTTGAGGTCAACAAATAATAGTAGGCTAACGTTGAAGGCGCAGTCAGGGATTCCACAGGAGATCATGCATGTTTGTGTTTATGTTTAAGTTTAAATTAAACACGCCAGCGAGATAGCTCGCCCCTACCTTCAGTAGCCTATTCCCAGATAAATTCCACGCAGTGTTTCGTTTTTGTTTGTGATACAGGCAATGCTTTTAAGCCCTGTGTTGCTAACATACCTAGGCTGTGAAACTAAGGTCTAGCTAGCCTATTGGTGGGTTTAATTGAATTTGAGTAATAGGATACGCAACCATTTACATCTGGAGATAGTTTGTAATTCCTGTAGAGCTCACCAAAATTATAGAAATGATACAAGACACTTATCTCCTATAATCCAAGATAGATTTTCTTCGAGTTTTTGAGCATTTATTTTACCAAATGTCATGGAAAACGTAATTCATTTCATCCACATATTCTTATGCACCATGCACAACAACGCTACTAAGTTAAAACCGTGAGAATCAAGCAAGCCTCACGGGCCGTCACGGCATTAATGTGACAGGCATTCAATTCGACTTGCACAGCACCAATACAGTGTAATGACATGAAAGAGAAGTCTTATAGTTTATACGGTGCTGTGCAAAAGTTAAGACACCCATGCTGAAATTGACTAATGGGAGGAATAAAAAAAATCATCTTTTGCCTTTTGTCTTAATTAAAAAAAAAAAAAAAATAGGACTAATCAATTATTTTTTAATGTATCATGTATCGTAAATAAATAAATGTTATTATATAAATAAATGTCTTAACTGATGCACAGCACTGTATATTCTAAGTAGTAATAGTTTGTACAGTGGCCTACAGTGTACAGTTGTACAGTGGCTAATTACTAATAATGTAAAGGAAAAAAGGTGAAAGAAAAACATGAATAACCCTGTTCAAGTACTGCAATAATCATGCTTTGTAAATGCTTGTGTTGATGGTTATGTCATAATTTGTAACTCAATCTGCCCATTTCTTTCACAAAATCCACCAGAAGTCACCATTTAAGGAGTCATTTTTTTTACATTTTTCTTTTTTTGAGGGGGGGTGGGGTGGCTTCCTACGATCAACAGCACCGCTGCTGGAAAATTTTCTAGGGGAAACACTGCACATAGTGATCATTTCACCTTTTACATACAAAACGTGTGTCATGCCTTGATCTAACACCATTAAAGTCAGTAATAATACACAGTGAAATCCAACAAGTTGACAATGACAAACAGAACTAGAATGTGAAGTCCAGCCTACCCCATTATCCCCAATAAACCCAACCCCTCCTATCTCTGCTAAATTAGCAGCACGCAGGATTCGTCCCTTTTCTAAACGCTCCCAAAAACTCGTTATCAAAAACATTACTCTCTCAGCCCCGGAGTTAACATAATGGTGAAGAAAACTCCTATACATTCAAAATACTTATGAACAAGAACAAAACTAAAAATACATAATAATAAAATAAAAAAATAACAAACTGAAACATGCCTTAACAGTCCAAGGCATACCATAAGTGGAGCCTAGCCCCGCAGTAGGCTACTTAGTGCTAGTTCGTCTCAGATGTAGCTTACTTTACCCGGTGTTGGTGAATGGATGTTGCGTTAGTCCTCCTGTTCGATAGAGGCCGAGGTGTTGATGTTTCTCTCAACTTTTTGGGAGTAGAAGGTCTCGGCATCCGCTGGTGTTTCAAACATAAAAGTGTCTCCTCCATGGTTCACGCGTAAACGCGCAGGATAGAGTAGCCTGAATTGAACTCCCTTCAGATAGAGAGCCGCTTTGACGTTCTTGAAGGCTGCATGCTTCTTGGAGTGATTATAGCTAAGGTCAGGGTAAAACCTCAGTGTATTACCCTCGTATATTGCGTCTTTCTGCCTTGACCAACGCATTACTCGCTTTCGGTCTTGATATCTGTGGAAGGCGACGATTATGGGTCTGGGTGACCTAACTGACCCTTTTTAGGTTTCTATACCAGAGTCCGATGTGCGGGGTCCAGTTCAGGCGGTGTAGAGAATAGGTTCTCCGTGGTGTCTTTCAAAAGTGTGGAAACAAATGTAGCCATGTCGTCCCCTGTTTCACTATCCTCTGGCACATTTATAACACTAAGATTTACTCTTCTAGACCGGTTTTCAAGGTCATCAACGCGATCAACCAGCGTAGCATTCAGAGCTTGCAATTCCGTGATGGCTTTCTCTGCCTTGAACAGGGCGTCAAAGTTTTCGCCTGTTGAAGTCTCCACCGCGGTGACTCTCCTTCCCAATGTGTTCACCATTTCGTGGAAGTTCGCTATGGATGCTTGGATAGGCGCCAGAGTCGTTTTAATCAAACCTGCCATGTCCTCTTTCAGATGTTCGCGTTGTTTTTCCATTTCTGTCGCCAACATAGCCAGGTCATTAGCCTTAGCAGCATTCGCCATGTTAGCAACCTGGCCACTTGGTCTTAGGTTGGGCTTTTTCGGCTCAGTATCTTCCTTTGGCATGTTCCAGCAACAACAAAACAATGTGGCAAATGTCAAAATAAACTAATGAAAAGATTTCTTAGATGTACGTTCGTGTATAGTAAGGAGTTTTAAGGTAGTTATGACAAAGTTCTAAGGAGACTCTCATTCGCACGTCTTGTTCCTACATGTCCCAAACCGGAAGCCATCTCACCACGTTTAACTCTCTGGAGTTAATTATCCCAAACAATTATCACCACAATTTTTTTTTCTCCTTCCTCACCACTTACATGTAACTACCACCCCCCCAAAGAAAAACCACAGCCCTCCTACCACGTACACATTTTACAGCAAGCCTCCGATTTGGGGAAGAGACTTTAGTCAGTTTGAGGTTTGCCACTCCAAACACCTGGGGAGCACATGTTTTCCTTTTGCTCATCAGTCACCAGCATGAACCCATATGAGCACACAGTGTGCACGAGTAGACCACCAAATATAACCCATACCTCTACAACTCACCTAAAACATTCTGTATATAAAGCATCTACCATCTGATGTGTACATTTCATCACAAGCCTTCAAGAAAGCTGCTAGAAATTCCAGCACCTTTTGGGCACAGGAGAAACTCAAGCTGAGCAGAGCAGTCACGTCAGAGTGATGCCTCTGTAGTTCATCACAGCTCAGCATAGATCTGTGCAGTGTTCTCCAAACCTTTGTTAAAGCCAGAGAATAGATATGTTCTACGGACTGTTCTCCAAATAAATCTAACTAGAGCCTGGATTATGCACTGTGTGCAAGTGTTCTCCTAACAAGTCGAGCCAGAGTCTGGACATATGGTGCCATGTTCTCCAAATAGATCATACCGGATGCTGCCCTGAAAGTGTTACGTAGCCATATTGTAAAACCCTGTAAAGACAAACCGCCTGGAGGAAGCAACGCTTGTGTTGGTGTTGTGTGGGTAAAGGGACTTACCTGGCTCCTTGGCTGCGGAGGGCTTCTCCTCAACGGGCTCGGCAGCGGGCACTGGCGGGCACTCCTCGGAGCCGCCGTCGTCCTGGGACTCGGGGGCCTGCCAGGAGTCTCGGCTCTTTGCCCAGGCCCTCCTCTTCATGGCGGCATCCTTCCATGGGTGCTCATGCTCGCTCGGGGGCTCGCACTGCTCCATGTCAGTCTGCGTTCTCCCGCCCTCACTCTCTCTCACCGTCACACACACACACAGCGTGTGTGCTACTGCAGTAGGGGGCAAGTCACCTGGGGAGGGTAGAGAGGGATAGGAGTACAGGCTCAGCATCGTATGACAGCACAGGCCAGAACATTCCCACACACACACACACACACACACACACACACACAAAGAGAGATTGATGTATAGTTTACAGTGAGGTGCTCTGTTTCATCACATAGGCATGTAGGAAAACCATCCACACGAGTGGTGCATCCTATGAACTGACTCGTAAAGTCAACGTGTTATTGCTCAAATACTTATGTGGGTAAATTTTAGTATGTCACACAACAAACTGTAAAAAAAACAGAAGAGTACAGTGATGGAAAAATTCTCTATAAAAACACACTGAGCTACTGTGTTTCTGCTGCCTTTTTATGGCTGTATACTAGCTTACATCCCAGACCCACCAGTCTAATGAATGCTCACAGGCCTAGCCAAAGTTACTAATCGGTAGGTTTGGGAGGATTCCAGGTGGGCAGTTAACGTGTTGAGGCCAGTCTGAATACTGTGAGTTTAAAGATATCGTTTTTGAAGTTTATTTGCTGCACTCTTGCGGCCATTCAGCAGCCTGGGCTGTGCGGTCGTAGCCCCTTTCTTACCGTTTTCCAAATAAAAAACAGAAAGCACCTAAGCAACCAAGTCTATATTTGCAGTAATTTAGGGGCGTAAATGAGCGGCTCATCATCAAGTGGCACAGTCCTAGTATGACAAACTCTTGTGTATGCAGGACAGATTGTAGTAATGATAATTAATTTTACTGTAAAGTAATAAATTAGATCTCAAAAGCCCTCAAAAAGGAAATGAGATCAAAACGTGTGTTTTGAGTCCTCCTCCCATGGAAGATCTAACTTTCACGTTCACAGATTCAAGTAAGCAGGAGGGAAGCCTATACTACGCAATGAGATAAGCGCTGTGTTGAGCCAGTGGTGCGTTCAAATTAGGCAAACGAGCAGCACAGGAGAGAAAGCGCACATTTACAGGGCTTGTTATTGTAAGCACGTGGTAGAGGCTCCTAACTTAAGAAGAACGAGAAGAAACTTTTTAAAACTGCAACAAGGATGAGGTGCACGGGCTCATCTTCAACGAGTGGTTGTTGGAGAAGAGGACTGTTCAACCTGGGTTCACTTATGTGCTGAACATATAAATAAACTGGCCTTACTTTCCCTTTGCAAAATGGAATTGGTGAGTCTTCACACCATTATTTCTTCCTCCTGAAGTTTATATATGAAATAGGTTTCCAGATTCCACTTAGATGGGGAAGTAGCTACAAGGATTCCAAAGTTCACATTTAAGAGCAAGAGAAGAAACGTCAAGGTAGCAACAGGTCGTTACATGCCTCCATTGAGAGCAACAAGGTGATCGTTAATATAACAGCTTTTATTAGCCAATTATAACATTAACGTGGCGCAGGGGAGGATATTCCCATCCAGTAAGTATTAACTCTAGACTCATCCTCCTTACCTGTCTGCCACACAGTGTAGTGGGCGATAGATGGTGTTCTTATAATGACACTGTTTACCAACGAAACTAGGCTATTGTGCAGTATCCAAAGCACAATAGGCCAACTATCACATTAACAATCCAACCCCCCACCCACACACACCCAAGGGCTACTGGAACTTTCAACTTTACTGGTAAAATGACGTGTCCCACTCGAGTCCTCACAGAAGACAAACCTTCAGATGCATAAGGGATAATGCACAACGAGGTGTCCATTATCAGAAATAAATGGACGACGCGGAGGCGTGAACCATCCGACGTGAAGTCCATTTATTTCTGATAATGGACATCTCGTCGTGCATTATCCCGTTTATACCATGGTCACTTACGAAATAAATAAATATGAAATAAATTATTAATACTAAATGAGTTTTAGAGCTAAATTGTTAGTTTTTTCAGCTGTTTAATCGCAACACTCTGGAATGTTGATAAGTCACAGCTGAGCTGACTAACTCAGGTGTTGTCAAGCAACGTCATAATAATTTTATAGGTGTAGTATATCACTTTTTAAACGACACCCTTTTCAACCTAGACCATGGTATAAATGTCAATAACTGTCACAACAGCATGCACAGTAACTTGCATACAAGTCAAGCAATGCACACCACATAAACAATACAAAACAAACACATTAGATAACCTCTTACCTAAGCAAGCATAAAAAAACACAAGCAACTGAAAACAAGCAACAAACAAACCAATTAAAGTTAAGTGCACTAATCACTGAGGGCACGTCGGCAGCAAATCTAATAGAAAGCAATGACCCAGCAAGAAATGACCGGTACCTCAGTGCTGGTCCTGCCCACAACACAAAGGGATCTACAGTGAGAGCAGCGGGTGTCTGGGAAGCCGGACAGTGTGGCGGGATCTCAGTGTGGGATGGATGGTGGAGCTAGAAGTCAGAAAACAAGTAGAGCAGGAAATGTCTGTTTAGCCAAAAGATTACAAGCTGGTGCAGAGTCATTTCCTGTTTTTTGGGCCCCGTGCACTGGCCGTTCTAAAGGGAATCGGACAGGGGGGACAGCGGCGGCGGCCAAGTGGGATGGATTTATCATTCAAGTGAATGATCTCTCAAGAGGCCCAAGCGGAGGCTATTATTAGGCCAGGCCTATTTTCAGAGAGCCATTTTCATAAGTAAGCAGGAACTGGGCTTCCAGAGGACTAGTAAATACAAATGAAATCAACAAAGCGAGTGGGGAGGGCCCAGACGTGGCATGAGAGCGGAGACAGAAAATAAAGACAGAAAAATAAAACAGCTGTCAAACATAAGAGTGCGCAAGCTTGCGTTTGCTCTGAACCAACATCGCCATGTCTGGTTCTAGGGTGGCCGCGGCTGAGCGGGTGAGTAAGTCAATGCGAGCGGGATGCCATGCGTCCATCCAAGCGTGACGCCTGCACACTGCCCTCCCTCTGCGGTTTCACCATGCTCCGCCACACACACACACACACACACACACACACACACACACACAGAGAGAACAGATAGCTCCCACAAAACAGCGGTTACGCAGCGATGCACAGGCTTGCATGCCACCACAAGATTGCATAGGAACGGATCTGGCTCGTTCTCAGGCTACACCAGTGACTCATCGGGAAACAGTCTAATGATTATTCACACCGTGATCTTTGAATGGAGTCCTCAATGAACATCAGTGCTCGCGGGAATTCTGGGCAGAAAGCATACAGATGGCCAAGGGTTTAACCATCAACATCCACATCACCTTAGATGGTTGCTGGAGGAATATTCAAACTGAATAAGGCGCACGCACGCATGCACACACTCCATGAGTATTAAAAACTGGTACATAGCAAGACCAAGCAGAGTGGCCATTATAATCTCTAACAAGCTAGATCTTCTGGAAAACACTCTGGGCAAACCTCTGGTCTTTACCAATATGCATGGAAACTTTTGACATACAAACAGATGTCTTTGTGGGGGATGCTCAACAAACAACTTAAACAGACATTGCCTGTCATTTTCTTTTTTCCATGACACAAAGCCACTCCATACTAAACATTTACTGACGTTCACAAAGACAAAGATTGTAAACAAACTCCTTTGTCATTGTGCACAAGTGTGGCACAGTGGAACATGACAAGCTGAGGTGGGCCGCCCTTTAAAAAGGAGTGTTGCTGTTTAGTGTCGTAAACACGGGTGAACCCCCCCCCCCCCCCCCCCCTCAGTCTTACAGCCCCATATTGGACCTGTAGTGCCGGCCACCACTGTAAACAGGCCCATCACAGAAGAACACAGCATGCTTTAAATGGACACAGGCTGCAGGGAGATGGATGAAGAGCGGTATTGTTTTAATCTAAATAACTGTCAGGCTGCTCCACAAAACGTGCGCCACTTTCCCACTCCTGCTGCTGCTGCCTCAGGATGAGCGATGTCGCTAGCATTAGGCCCCCCCCCCCCCTCCCCTCCCCTTCTACCTCCTCTCGCTGCGCGCGCAGATGGAGGAAGTCATAGCTCTCCTGTGCTTCAGACGGACGCAGGGAGCAGATGTTCAGGATGCAGAAATAATCATCCAGATATCATGTTATTCAACTAAGCCCCCCCCCCCACACACATGTATACACACACACGTATATAAACACACACACAGCCTCCACCTACATCATCCCCCTTGTGGGGCCACAGTACAGTCCAGCTGTTTGCCTCGTGAGGAGCAGGAACACCAGCGCAACACTGCACAAAAATATACAGACTGGGTACTGGAACCAACACAGCAGGGAGTCCTTCTAAAAGGACAGGCCTTTTCTCTAGCAGACCAGAGAGGAAACAGCGAGGCATTAATCATGTTTCAGCCTACACGGTCATCACTGTGATAGAGATTGGAAAGTCATGAAGGGAAAATAATATGTGAAGAAAGACAGAAGGTGAGAAAGAGAGAGAGAGAGAGAGAGAGAGAGAGAGAGAGAGAGAGAGAGAGAGAGAGAGAGAGAGAGAGAGAAAAAAAGAAAGAAAGACAGAATGAAAGAATGAAAGAAAGAACAACAGACAGACAGACAGACAGAAAAAAAGAAAGAGAAGTGTTTTTCTTTCTGATCACCTGACAGGAGGTGTGTCAAGCAGGTCAGAAATGTGTTGTGTCCAAAGCATTAGGTGTACCCCTGGAAACTAAAGCCTTGCCTCAAGCGTTGATGTTATTACAGAACAGAAACGACATTGGAAACCAGAGGGGGCCTTTCTCTCTCTTTGCCCAGAATAGACTGTAAAAGCTTTCGACAAGAATAGAGTGAAAAAAAGAGCTTTGAACACACTGTGACACTGTGCAATACTTCTGTTTTCTTTCCTGGATTGTCTCTAGTTCACAGGAATGGAGGCAACATTGGCAACAGTGTCCATGACAAACACCTGGATGTCAAAGCTACAGACAGAGGAACAGCACAGCGTACCACCCACTTTTGACTATCTCCAAATAGACCAAATAAACCTCAGGATGAGTCAAATTAAGCACAGAAACAAAACCTCCCGCGGCCCCAAAATCGCTTTTCAAAAGGATAACTATTTTTAGGGCTCTTTAGTGTACCCCCCCACACAAACATAAACTGGCCTTGACCCCTATCTCGAGAACCAGGATGTCCCAGTTCCCACATGTTCACTGCCAGATGGGGACCAGGATGGAACCATCAGTTGTGACAAAGCCAATGTCCCAACAATTCTGCTTAACTTTCAGACATGACATTACTCTCACACCCATGTCTTCCCAGAAATAAATTATTTACAGATGCAGACACCAATGTGGAACTACAAACACTCTCAATTTTCACATTCCGAGTCAGAAAGTGGTTTCAGCAAGCTGATTATTATACAAAACTGATGGTAGTGATTCAGAATTTTGCCCAACAGGATCAAAATACTTTTGAACTTCATTTATTAAATATATTTAGACAATAGACTAAAATGAATCATGTGGCATTTCTTAGAAACAACAACCCTTTGCTAATCTACTTCCAACCAGATATCTATTAGATCAGAGCTCAGATTCAAAATAGGGCTTAAAAGATCTCCAACTCCCCTTTTGCATGCAACAGAAACCACACCTGCTACACCTACTTCCCTGTAGGGGAAATATAATACTGGGCTCTCTTTAACTGCCCCACTGCACTGCCACTCTGACTGACCGTAGTCGGGTTCCTGGCATCACGAGTGGCTGCTGCCATCCTGGCCTGTCAGCAGCCATGGGAGTAACGCTCCAGCACACACTAGCCGCTCCATTGTGGTATTGTTTCACAAGGTGAGGTAAGGAGAGGCACAGACAGGGTTAGGCACCAGCAAAAAGGGCAGCCTGTGCCTGTGCCACACCCCTCTGGAGTCCCACAGGGACCAGTCCACGGACCTGAGCTAAAAAGCCCCTTGGAGAGGTGAACTTTCAGACGGCTAACGTTTCATAACAGTAACGGAGCTGACGTAATGCTCACTTCAAAGCAACAATGTGAGCTGTTGGACTGCACCATGGAGCTAAGCAACCGAGCCAGGGGAAAGGAGACCTTTGTAATTCCAGCTGGAAAACACAACACTGCCGGTGCCTGTCGTTATCTTCCCAATCATCAGCAATTTAATCAGCATCAGTGCCGCAGCAACATAGCCAGACGCTTGACACCAAGTGCAAATAGACCCAAACAGACGACCATTATCGTAAGGACTTTTAGCACATCCACAACCTCTTCACAAAGCCAGACAGAGATCTGAGTAGTGCAGTAACAGAACAGTGAGGCTTTCCAGAGCTTAAGCCCCTGTCAGACATCCTCAAAAAGAAATTATGAAACGCACAAGGTCTGCATACACACATGGACTGTGAGTGTCAAGACCCAAGAATCAATTGGTAATGTCCCTGAAAAAAATCCTTTATTTTGGATATGTGACAGGCTGCTTACAGCATCAGCACTTTTGTTAAAGCTTCTCCTCCTCCTGGCACCAAGACCATTTCCGCTCAGGCTTTAAACAGCGTGGCTGTGAACAACTGGGGTTCGACAATAAATCTAAAGAAGATCAAAATCATCCCTATCTCCCAGACAAAAGACATAGCTATGTGTCTGAGTGGACATGTGCCTGTTCTCTTCAGCCATTGTGTTTGAAAGTGCTAGAAGTTATACCTCTCTCTACTGTCCGACAGCATACATAGATTTAAACCAGAGCACATAAAAGTGCCTCTGGTTGCCTAGTCCTCCAGTTGTAATAATGGGCGAAAAGACGTGAAGCTCCCATTCCTGAAATTATGGGGGAAAACAGAGAAAGACTTTAATTGGAAAAAGCCAGGGTACCACTGCCAGAGATCACCACAACATATGCTAAAGGAATCTGACAGAGTCCTGTGCCAAATGTAGGGGAACCTCATGAAAGACTATGTCCTTGGACAATAACAGGCCCATATTTTTTTCTTCAGTGGAAAAGGGGCTTTTGTTGGACAGCAAGAACACTAAGTATCTTTAAGCCCACACAGAAGGCCAGAGAACACAAACTGTTCTCTTTGGTCAAAGCCACAGGCTGATCCTTTAGATCCTTCCAGGTTGTTTGCTTTGCTTTTGGGGGTAGGGGGGTGGGGGGGGTCCTGCAGCTCTGTGACACATTTTGTATTCAGGACAAAGCATTACTGGCCAGAGGAGAAAGACTCCAGAGAAGATGTAATGTGTAAGGGTAATGAAGACAAGGTCAAAAGACCCGTTAACAGACTGAGTTCCAAGTTTTAAACTAAATACATTGACTAGATCATCATGAAACGAGATGATAATATACCCTCAGATAAGTAAAAGGTTACTATGTGTATAGGTCCAGCATAGGATTCAGAATATACAAAAGCCATTGGAAACTCAGCATAGAACACCTACAGTTGAGAGGCAAAGCACACCCTTTCATGGCTAAAGGAATATTTAGGCCAAAGAGCGATGACAGAATAACACCCTTGCACAGACTAATTTTTGAGCCTGCTTCTCTTGGCCGATCCAACATGAGGGGTAAAGCATCTCTCCTCCACCCCTTTAATAGACCAGCTGACACTGGAACAGACCTGACATGAACCTGAAGAACCCCCGCCAGATCCGTGCCAAAACTCAACAGCCACCAAAAAAAGGGGTGAACAAGTCCATCATCCCCCCCTGTCCCAAGGCTGCCTGTTGAGGCACACCACCAGCAGCAGCAACAGCAGGGACACGCCATGTACCAGCATTATCATAACACTGTTTAATCATTAGCCCGAACAAGGTCAGTGTTGCCCAGGGTTTCAATTTGAGCAACACGAAATAAACACACAAAGCGCACAGAGTGAATGTCCAGGGCCTGCAATAAAAAAAAAGCTGAGGCAAATGGTTACAAAACGCTCCCATGTCATATCCTGTGCGAGGCGGAGAAACCCAAACGCATCACAGCACACCGTAGAGAGAATAAGGTGGAAGGATAAAGCTCTGCTTATTGATGTTGGATTAGTGGAGTACAGAGCCAAGTGCTTGAGAAAACAAACGTGTGTCAGTAGTGCTGAGCGAGCGGCAGGAAGGTTCTGAAGCTCACTGGAAAGAGTCCCAGTACTGGGTGCTTCACAGAAAATGGGCTGTAAAATGGACCTGTGAGACTGTTAAACCACTATATGTAAGGTGTATAGCCAGCAACATATGTGTGCAGTCTTATGTTTAAAACATGAAAAACTATTGTCTGACATAAATTCTGCTGAGGCGACATTTTGTGGATAAAATGCATGCTGCGTATGCATGCATATGAGATCCAAACTATCTGATACTTACTCATTACTAAGTTGTTCTGAATAAATTTCTGGATGCACATACTCTGTTTCAAACTGTTACGAAAATGTTTATACATTACATACATATACATAGAAATGTAAGCATTCCACATAACATTGCTACTGGAGACATTGAAAATGGACTAGGTCCGAAACGTCTGTTTAGCCTCTGACTTCATTGGTAACTTTTCGGCTACAATACATATTTTTCCACACAAGTCTTGCGCCTCCTTGTTTCATTACCTTAAGCGATCACTACTTTTTGGGAGCGGACGCACCAAGCAATACACGGGTCAAAAGTGTAGGCGCAGACGCCGACCTTGCTGGTTTTTCCTTTACATAACCTTGCCAACAATATAAGTCTAGTGTGCTCAGTTGAATCCTGGACAGATGCAAGAGAACATTCTGTGGTTGGAACAGCCACTTTGTAGAAAAGTGCGCGCATGCACACAGACACAGAGACTCACAGACTCACAGACACACACACGGTTAATTTAGCACAATTTCTCATCCTCTCATATCCATTACGCACACTGCCTGTTTCTGTCCATCTTGTTGTCCATCCGCGTCGGACTCTGGCAGGGATGATTTTGGGGGCTGTTTGTGGGACTACAGCCAACCTCATTTCCTGTCTCCGCAGCCTCAATCCCCCCTCATAGCCCAGCATGTATTGTACACCCTGTCTTCAATTCAAAGCGCCTTACTGGCATGGCCATTTTTAAAGGAAACAGTGTGTTGCCAAAGCTTGGAACATGCAGAAATAATGTATTGTAAACATCAACGCAGAAAAACACCAAATCATGTAATATGTGTGTTGTTTGAGTATAAGCACTACACTTCCACTTGAGAGGCATTTATCAGTGTGAACTAAATAAATGTCTGACTGCTGTGTCTGCAAAACTAAAATATGTCTAGTCATTTACCTATCTATCAAGGCATGAATAGTGTCCTGCTAAGGCCAAGACCAGTCGATTTCCCTTCATTCTGAATAAACTTGACCTGGGAAACTCTGTGATGCTATGGCAACACAGACTTCCTCTCTTCCTGTAACAATAATACTGCCCTGAACACTATGTTGTGGACTTGGCGGCTCTGATACGGGGGGGAATATAAAAAAAAAAACTGAGATTACATAAAAGTACCTGGCTTGATTCTGCAACTTGGACTCCAGCCAAAACTAATTTAAAGGCCAATGGAATGCAAAACAAACAATCAGCAAAGTTACACAAAATGTGGCTACATTTATAATGATTTAGAAATTAAATTAAATTAAATATTTAAAATATCTACAGACACTCCAAAAAAGGGACGGTAGGCCTGCAGAAGAGGTGTGGCCCTACTAACTTTTCCTGGTTAGAAATAAAAAATCCAGTCATGATCGTAGCTTTTTTGTTTGACAGGGGAGTCTCTTCCTCTCTCTCTCCCTGTCTCTCTCTCTCTCATCATGTGAGGGAACATGAATCCACCCATATTGGCTCAGCAAACACCCCAGACGTAAGTCAGGCTGCTGAGCGAACACCTGTAGCCTATGCTCTTATCTACAGGCGCACTGTGTTCCACCCTCAGTTTGCACAGAGGATGGGCTGCCCTACTTTTCAACATCAACCAGCAAGAGTGGAAAATTCACCGTGGGGACAAAAAAAAAGGGGAACGCATCAGAAACAGAGAACTGGGCCCCTGGTATATACACATGTCACTGTCTTTAGAAGTTTAACAGAGACGGCAGGGCTTTCTCTTTGTGTACATGCTGACTGATGTGAGAGGAACAACACTTCAAAATAGTTTACAAAGAATATGCAAAAGAATGCCACAGATTAGGCTATTTCCTTAACCCAGACTACATCAGAATGGGCCTATTATTAGAACATTCTATTACTGAATGATGACTTACAGAGTAACAGGAACAAGGACAACAGCAGGCTGATACCAAAGTGGAGGTGTGACATGTTCTAAAAGGAATGTTAGAGTTACAGTAACTCATGAGAGGGATCAGTGTGTTTTAATTTCAATGGCATGGTCCCACTGCTGTAATATGCACCTGCTAAACCCACCTAGCACGCCCAGAGAGACAGAAAGAGAGAGAGATAAGCCGAGAGAAATAGAAAGTACAGTCGCTGGAGAGAGAGAGAGAGAGCTTGCCAAAGATAAAATCCATATTTCACCCATCGGTCTAGGTGTGCATAACCTATAGACGAGGCACCTGCTCCAAACGGTTTCTCTCATCATTGTTCCATGTCGACATAAATAAGCGAATTAACGGAATGAGCAGAATCCTAGATTTGATGATAATGGTTAAGCAAGCCGGAGGCTACTGTCTATAGCTTGCTCACTGCCTGCGTTCGTAAATCATACTTACCACGGCCATACTTTGTCGAATCTTTCAAGAATGTGTCTGACATACACATTGACACTGCGCTTCTTTACTAATGCTAAGAAACTGAGGTTGTGATATAACGCTCATATCAGCTGATAGCAACTAACACACTACCTGTACTACGTAAGCAGCATGCTTCACACAGCCAACACCCTTCACCCACAGGTAGACTTGCTTGCTTCATCATCCAGCTACGATGAAAAAAACAAGACCATACCAAACAAATGAAGGAATATTTGTTGTTTCCATGTTAACTGCTGACTGAAGCCCTAGCCTACTTCAGTATCCTACAAAGTACAGAAATGTGATGAGTCATGTAGATGAACGCGGTAATAAAGTTACAATTTGCACCTTGTCTCGGTTGTAATTATGTTGAAGTGCCACACTTCTACAGTCAGCAACGTAGGCCTACACCATGACACGAATGCAACATGTTGACAAGGATAAGCTAGTTAAAACGACTATGCATTCCACTCAAAACTTTTATCCATTTACTATTTTCTTACTCCCAAGTTCAAACTCAGTGCCCCCCCTCCGCATGCGTCAAAGAAAATCTGAGTGAATCCTAGACTGACGCAGATAAGATCAGATTGTATGCGCGCCTACTCTATTAACGCATCGCAATTTGAATGACACTCACATGAAAGAGAATTAACATTTTCTTACCATTGTAACACTAAGCTACTGTGTGGAGTTCTATTGATCAGATTCGGTGCTGCTCCGTGTCATCTGCCAAACTTCACCGAACTTCATGGAACTGAAAAGCTTCCGCTTCCGGACAAAGTATAAAGTAACATAACAAGGGCGAGTGTGGAAAACAGAGAGGACTCCTCCACAACTTTAACCGTCCTGAAACCTGCTGGAGAATAAGATAAGTGCAAGAGGAAACCAGACCAAATGTTGCTTTTCAGCCTTCAAAGTAGCGCGTGCTCGGTGTCAGGGTATAAATATAGAAAAAAATGGTGATTAGGAAGAGCATGAAACAACATGTAACAAATCAAATTCCAAACAAAGTCCAAATGTAGAGATGTTAGTGGTGTGTTTTGCTGTTGTGGTAACTGACTGTTTCTCCTCATGGCTTAAGGAAAGAATAACTCTAAGGAGTAACAAATGTAGCCTACATGCACAGTTGGACACGCATTGTACCCCGCATGCTCCCACATTCCAAAATGCGATCAGTGATCTTATTGAAAATAAAAAAATATATAAACAAAATGATATATACAAATAAATAAAACAGTAGACTACAGTAGGGTAATTTCTGAATTAACCAGACTATTACGTAGTCTAAGCAAACGTTTCCCGTTTGTTACATAGAGAACTTTGAGTATAGTAAGAATAGACTTATGTATGGTGTGGTGTGCTATTATTTTGTAAGTATGACGTTTAAATTTGAATTTAAGGGATGTATAAAAGTTGCAGATATATAATTTAACCACACGAAGGCGCCATTGTATGCCATATCTGTTTGGGGCGCCCCTTGGATAAACATTTGAGGAATAGGCCTACATCCTCTACTTGTGTAAGAAGACTTGTGTTTTCAAGATAATATTCCAAGCAAATTGAATGATCTGATGTGGGGTAAAAACATCTTAAATTCTTAGATGAATAGCTAAATAGGCTATGGGCCAAATTCGTGATTGCAACATTATTCCAACATTATTTAAAACCCAGGGAATGTAATCTACCAATGATCATCTGATTAAATGGACCTTATCGGTTTTATATTCTTCACACCTCGGTTTAATTTCAACTTCAAACCAGAAAATGGTTGCAAAACAGATGGAGCATGTGCATTGCAGTCAATGACAACCATTCTAACATTTCCCATGAGGGCCAGGGCCGGTTCTAGCCTACTACATTTGGGTGGGCTGGTAGAAAGTTTGGGTGGGCAACATAGAAAAGCGGTCAAATTGGATCAAAATTTACTTAAACAAACAAAACACAAACACAAAAACGGGACTACCTAGCCTGAGTTGCTGCAACCAACAATCAGTATTTCTGAGACATGTTTTTAAAAGAAGTATTTCAAATACAAAATAGTGTGCTGTCATTTGTATTTTATTGTATTGAAGATAATGGCTTCGTATTTTGTATCAAAATACTTTATAGGTGTGTATTTTTGTAGTTTAAAAATACTGCCAAATATTTTTGGTAAAACCAATAACCTACTTTTGGTGATGTGATGACATCATAAAAGTGCAAAATAATGAATGCAGCCTCTGACTGGTGCTGTATCGTAATTTCCCCAGAGTTGTTGTGAGCAGAATATTGAGATTCAGGAAGATGATCCAGTACAAGATGAGTAACGTATAGCTTGCTCACACACGGATGGATTACGGCACGGGCCTACCGGGCCCAAGGGGTCAGGGGCCCCTGAACCCTAAGCCTTTGCATGGAATTATTGCCTCAATATCAGCAAATCAGGATGTAGGCTATGAATCTGATTGAATTTAGTATTGGCCATCCCCAAAATGCACCAGAATACAGGAAATCACATCAAACCACACACAAACACACACACATGTGCGACAATTAGTGGGGGGCCCTTAATACATCTGCGCCCAGGGGCCCGAAAGTTCATAATCCGTCCATGCTCACACACACACCAACCTCTAGTTCCTTGATAACTTTAATCATCCAATTAGAAGACATGGAACTGGCTATGTGGTTGCCCTGCAACAAGTTGCCCCATGTATCGCCTAATGCAACCCGATGAAAATTGTATTTAATTAGGCTTATAATTTGTCCAGACTTGTTTTGATCATACTATTGAGATTTAGGAAAATGATCCAGTGCAAGATGAGAAACTTGTAGGTTTCTCACACACACAATACACTCCCTCATACCAACCTCAAGTTTCTTGAGAACTTTAATCATCCAATCGGAAGACATGGAGGTTGTCCTACATTGCTCAATCTGGGCATGCATTGACGATGTCAGAGACTTTTTGAGTGCATCTCTGATACAGTATTTAGGCTATGAGATGTAACAGGCAGGTCAACATACTGATCTGTTGACTGTTTGCAGGTTATGGCATGTCTCGTAGGTGCTTGTCGGGCATCATAAGTAGGCAGAAGCGATCAAGTGATTGTACGACACTGAACATAAGAGCCACAGGGTGGCGCTAAGGTAAACGAAAAAAGGCAAAGGCCAATTCTTTATATCACAGTGTTTGCCATTTAGAGTTGAGTAGTTGAGAAAACCTCATGTCAGACTACCATTTTTTATTTGTTTATCATGCGTACAATGTGAAAGGCCAAGGCTATTTCACATGATTTAACATGATTTCTCAATAAAAAATAAAAACACAATTCGTAAGGAGTTTCAGTGTCTGTCACAACAATAAAGAACAAATTATTATTATGGTTATTATTATTATTATTATTATTATTAGTAGTAGTAGTAGTAGTAGTAGCCTAGTAGTAGTAGTAGTAGTAGTAGTAGTATAGTAGTAGCAATATGTAGACCTATTCATTTTTATTTATTTTATTTTTGGTTGGGTTTTAGTTATCCTGCTTGGTATAATAATGTGCGCCAGTCCTTATGCTGTGTAGTTTGGACATGTTCGTATGCAGCAGGTGGTCTTACCTGTGATACAAATTCGCATTTGCTGGAGGGGCTCCTTTAATACCGACCGTGTATTCCGCTCGGAGCCGCAGATGGGTCACGAGCCAAAAATTAACGTCTGACTCTGTACCTCTGTCCCTGCGTGATTTATTGCGCCAAAATACCAAAGAACTAATCAGCAGTAGAACTAATTAATACAAATCTGCATTTTTGCATATGCAATCAGTGCGATGGGAGCGCAAATAAATGGGAGGTTGAATTCATTTTAGAGAGAAGCCCACTAAAGCGCACACACATAAAGCGCACACACATAGCTTTTAGGTACAGAAACGCCGTTAAGGGAAAAGTGCTATTTGATGAGGTACAGGAAATGAAAGGTCATATCATCAATATTTCAATGACACCTACATTTTTTATTCTTAACTACAGTGAATACCGTGTTGTTCATTAACATTAAAACAGAATCTGTTGTTATATTCTTTATTTTGTGTTTAAAACCAGAGTTAATATTAAAGATTGTGTTAGACTTGTCAGATTAGCCTACTCTTAAAACTTTATTGAATGTATAGCCTATATAACTTAGATAATGTTTTTCTCATTTTTCTAACACATTTCACACGTGTTTCAAAATACATGTGTATGAGAAGTTTAGTTTTTTTTTTTTTTTCTAGAACAGATTTGGGCAACACAGTATCGCTTTGCCTACATCGAGCTTGTTCACATATTGAATGGATTGAACAGAAAATACTGAAAATGTCTTTCCCCCTTGGGAGGTGCTTTCGGTGGTGCTGAACTTGCTTTCTTCACTCCACGGTTTGCATGGTAACGGAGAAGTAGGGCTAAGTAAACAGTCCTCCCCTTGCAGCAAGCAGCTTGTGGACTTTCGACCAAGGCAACTATAGTGCATTTATGAGGAATACTAGCAAGTCAGTGGATGGAGGCTGGCTTTGAGTTACCATGGACACTTCACTGTTACCTAGTTATCAAATATCGACCCAGCTCCACTGCTTTGCGCTGGGCCATTAACAGATGTCAGGAGTAGATAAATCAGAAGTTCGCAAACAGAACAAATGAAATATTTGTCATGCATCACTAAGCACCCACATACGGACCTACCTGTACGCGGAAAGCGCTCATATAGGCTAGGCTACTATAATCTTTGTGAAAATAAGTTTTTCTTTAATTTAAGACAGCCACTGGAAATCTATGCTCATTTTCATCGAGATGGACAAATAGGACTGCATATCGGAACGTTAAAGTGTATTAGCCTATATATTTTATACATGTAACATATAGGCTAACTGCTCCAGATGTGCAGGTTGTTTTCGGTTTTATGATATAGTTCTGTGGATGGCAGATGCTTCTGCCGCAGCATAAAGTAACATAAAGTAAAGGGCACTGCCTTGAGTGTTCACAACTTTGAACAAGTGGGGCTGCGATCAACCAACTATACCTGTTTCCCTATCATGGAAATTAATGTGGTCAGTAGTTGACCATTGTGCCACTTTTGTTTCGCTGACTGTTCAACGGTCATCACGTCCATTTTTTCCTTAGGATTATATTAAATTGAATAGAAAACAGCAGATTTTGGACGTTGGATCAGGTTAGTGAGCCGTGAAACAGGCTTTTGTTAGCACGCGTGCAACTCGCGTGCCGACCAGCAGCTTGAAAAGAAGGGACTCATTATGAGGGTCTCGCGCCAGACTACCAGACCGCCACAACCACTATTTACAACATATCACCCTCGGTAAAAAAATAAATATAAGACGCGACGTGAAGCAAACACTTTCCAATATACTGAATAGCCAGCCAACACAGGGCCTGTATATTTTACCTGACCTGTCACACAAGTAGAAAGAAATTAGGAACAAAAGACAGGTTTTTTTTTTTTTTGCTCAATATTGCTTAAAATGGTTATTCTGATATGTTTGCATTAATACTAGCCTACACACCAACAATAACAATATAGTTTAGATGCGTGTTCGTGCAAAATATTTTCTCCCTGACACAGCTCAGTCTGATCATTAATTATTACTTAGAATGCTCGTCGATTATGAGACTAATTTATGATTCCCAATAAAGAATAATCCAAATAAAGACAAGGAAACACGTGTTAAATGGGATGGGCATGAGAGATGGTCGTGATTGAATGTGTCCTATGCTTGAAAGGGTTAATTCATCCTGCGGGTACAAACAGGTCCACGGAGTCTCTAACTGGCGACAGATGGCCACTTTCTTTTGGCCACAAAGGGATGGAATACGGAGCTCTGGCGAATACAAATGGAAGATGTCACGTGACGCTTGGGGCCGTTTTCCTGACGTAGTCGGCCATATGGCGCGTGCCGAGGAAAGAGGTGGGGTTTGCTGCCAGTCATTGGTGCAAGGGTTTTAGCAGTAGCCATAGATATACATGTTCATCTCTCAGCATCAGCTGCCGCCGTATATAACCAGAGCATCCCTTGCGCAGGCACAGTCCATTTCGTAGGTCCTTGCACACCAAGAGGGGTATGAAACTATCATAACAGACATTCTGCAAAAACAGGTATGTACGAATCCCATTTATTTTATTGTAAACTTTGTTTATGTGCATTGTATTTGTATACTGGGAACAAAAATCTGTGTTTGCGCAGTTAATTGAAATTTACAAATTTGGCATTTAGTAATTTTGGAAAAAGATGTCACATGTGGCAGGTGATGTCTGGGAGCACTTGTTAACGGATATCTAAAAACAAATTCAGAATGTTTCAGCCCTCCAATTTTCATCTGGGAGTTGAACAACTTGCACTGATTTAATTATGTTTAGAGTTGTTTCACTTTAGAACTAAACAAATAACTGTTTTATTATTATTATTATTATTAATAATAATAGTATTATTATTATTCAGCGTACACTTTCTCTAATTGAAACAACTGACTAATTTTATTCGTTTTGTGGTTAAAAATGACACAACGGTATGTGATGCAGTTCGTTCATGTTTTAATCATTATGTCTCATGAAGAGATGCGTATGAGTTGCTAAGTGTTATCGACTTATATTCCGATTACTGCGTTACATAACAGCATTGCCAGTCAGCAATGATTATTTCATACAGCCATACAGGTGATATGTTGGTTTACGTGGCATGACTGAGTCCTGTCTGTCTACCTGTCGGTTTGTCTGCGTGCACGCCATCCGTCCCGCTTGTCATACTGACCACTGTTATTGTTTTTTTTTTTAACAGTATTCGATCATGACCAAGTCATACACCGAGGAGAACATGATGTTGGAGTCACAGAATACAGCCAACTGGACAGACGAGTGTCAGAGTTCCCAAGACGAACACGACATGGAAAAGAAAAACGGCGCACACGATTCCATGAATAAAGACATGGATGAAGAAGACATCGACGACGATGAAATGAACAGATTGGATGAAGAGGACGACGATGAAGATGAGGAGGAAGAGGAGGGAGATGACACCAAACCCAAAAGACGTGGACCGAAAAAGAAGAAAATGACAAAAGCTCGTCTTCAGAGGTTTAAACTCAGGCGCATGAAGGCCAACGCGCGGGAAAGGAACCGTATGCATGGACTCAACGATGCACTTGAGAGCTTGCGTAAAGTTGTGCCATGTTACTCCAAAACCCAGAAGTTGTCAAAGATAGAGACATTGCGTTTGGCGAAAAACTACATTTGGGCTCTGTCTGAGATTCTGAGATCTGGCAAAAGCCCGGATTTGATGTCATTTGTGCAGGCCCTATGTAAGGGTTTGTCGCAACCTACCACAAATTTGGTGGCGGGCTGTCTCCAACTGAACCCCAGAACTTTTCTCCCGGAACAGAGCCAGGAAATCCCCGCTCATATGCAAACAGCAAGTGCTTCCTTCACCGCTCACCCCTACTCTTACCAGACGCCCGGTCTTCCTAGCCCTCCTTATGGTACAATGGACAGCTCCCACATATTTCATGTCAAACCACACGCGTATGGAAGTGCGCTGGAACCGTTCTTCGAAACCGCCCTGACAGACTGCACTAGTCCGTCATTCGACGGACCTCTTAGCCCACCTCTGAGTGTGAACGGGAACTTTTCCTTCAAACACGAGCCTTCGTCTGAGTTCGAAAAGAACTACGCCTTTACCATGCACTATCAAGCGGCAGGTCTGGCGGGACCGCAGGGGCATGCCCCGCTTTACGCAAGCTCTGCCCAGCGCTGTGACATACCGATGGAAAACATTATGTCCTACGAAGGTCATTCTCACCACGAGAGGGTCATGAATGCCCAGCTAAATGCTATATTTCACGATTCATGAATCATGTGAAACTTTTGAACAGACTTTGATTATTATGTGTTGAGGTGTCCGGGTGTACCTCGGTGCGAAAGAGCAACAACACTATATGCTTAATCGTATGTATGTATTTATTGTTGTTACTGCCTTTAGGAGAAGTGAGGATGCATATTCTCTTTCACCTTATGTATTGTATTCTATAGCGCTTCTACATTGCGGTCACAGGAGGATCTAGGTGTGACCTTATTGAGAATGTGTTAATTATCCATGTTACAAAATCACAAGCAATAATTTGGAAACTATGCAATTTTTAAACGAGATACTGGGCCAATTATAAAAAATATTATAGATTTTATATTTTTCAACCTGCATTTTACTACTTATCTATCCCATGCTGAATTATTTTGTTGTGATTTTGTATAGAATTGTCAATTCATTTTTTATAAAGTCGAGTTCCTACATCATTCCAACCATCTCCATGTCAATGTTTTATAAAATAGAGTTATCTCATGTTTATACAAAACAGTAATTATTCTAGCTATTATTCAGTGATGTAAACTGGCAGGCAAGTGCTTAAGAACCTGTTATGTTGCCTTAGCAATTATTTACTGTAAACCATGCAAAATTGCACAATTATGATCGTTTCTCTCCCAACAGTGTTGTTTTCCAAACAATCAAGAATGCTTAATCATTCGAGAGAAAATGGAAAAATGACTCGGGAGTCACGACAGTCGCCCACATAATTGGTGTTGGGAAAGTATTGCTGATGTACATACAACGTTTGACTATCATCTGAAAATTGCACCCTGTGTACAATCTAAACAAGGGACTGTCATAACAGAACGATAATAAACAATCACCCTACCTTCATACTCAATCCTTTTCTTCTGGTTGTTAATCGGTACGACATAGGCTTCAGTATATCATTCTTGACCATCCCTCCTCCCTTTGAGCAGTAGATATGTTGCATGTGCGACTGCAGTCCAAAAAGCGTGGTTCCGAGTTTGGATTTGTGCTGTACTTCTGTTTGTAAAATGTAGAGTGATGTATTGCTGCAGCATTCAAAGTTTGGTTGAAAAACCTTTAAGTATCATCCAATGTGGTTCTAGTGGGATTATTGTATTTATGTTGGTCTCATGGAGCCCACTCAATGATTTGTAGAATAATGTGAATGAGTATGATTTTGCTATTATTCAATGCATTAAATATTTTACTACATACATTGAATGCTGAGTATTATCTATAGTTCAACATGTATAATTTAGGATTTGTTGCTAGGCCTACATTCGACAGGTTGATCAGCCAGGTTTGCTCTCAAGAATTTAATTATCTTAGGTCTATAAACTATGAAAATAATCTTGTCCTGCGCGAGTTTTTTCGCTGTTAGACATTTTGAAACCTTTTGCTGGTCAATGTTGACACAAGTAGTAAGAGATTTAATTTGTTTTTTAGTGTAACATAAGCTCTTTGAGTCGTCAACAGCTTAGTCAGATGTCATTGCCTACAATGGCAGCTTATTCTTTTTCTCCGTATGCTCTTGAGTCAAGACATGCATCACTTCAGGGTCCTTCACACTTTGTTGTTCAGGACTGAATGCACTGTCGGATCTTGAATCACAAAAAGGGTTTGTGAATGAACACTCTGAGTCTTGGCTGACTCAAAATTAATTTTTTCAAATAGCCAAAATCCGGCCATCCTGTTGGCAGGGCACTGACATAGGCTACTTCACGATTAATGTGTCAGACGTGCCTTATTTGTATCACACAAAACATTTTTTGTTCACCAAAGTTTTTTTTTTATTTTTTTTAGTTTTTTTAGAAGTTGTAGGATGGTCTGAACGCATTCCGATATTATTATAGTATAGGGGGTTTCGTATGGAAATCATATTGGATAGTGTTAAGAACAAATGGTCATAATCTGCTTACTGACACTGATAGCTAGAAGAAGAAAATGTGATAAAGAAACATAGTGCAGCGTAAGCGTTCACATGTATTAGACTAGCCTACATGGAAACCGGGAACACAGAAAGTGTATGATTGATGTAGATGAACGCCTGATGAACAGACCTACAGATTTGCTGTCATACCACGAATTGCTGCAGTCAGTCGGTGGGCATTTTCGTGCCACAATCTTTTATGCAAAGTGAGAGAGGCACAGATGTTACTTCTGCAGGGGAGGTTTTAATTTATGAAAATGATCTTTTTTATGCATGAACACTCACTGCATAAACCAATACATCTAACCCAATGGGATAACAACAAACTTCACGTCAAGGTTGTTGCATGGATATTCTGCAGGTTTGTTTCTATTGAAGCTGTTTTACAGGGATGATCACCACGTCAATACAAATTATTAAACATTTCTATGAAATCAGTGGAAGATCTCGTGGAGGGAATTCTCTAGAACAAGCTTTTTTTTGTCCCATCGAGGATGACTTCTGTGGTTTAACACTGAAGTGTGTGTGTGTGCGCGTGGCTACACTTAAAACTTTGAGGGATAGAGTGCGACTATCTCCCAGAAATCTATGACTGTATTTGGAATTTAACTGCTTAATGAGAAGTTGCAAACAAAACAAATAGTTCTCTGAAATTAGATGCACCATTTACTGACTGGTTGTAAGGTGGACGTGTTTTGGCGTCCCGGGCTTATAGGAACTGTCCAGAGTGTTGGGCCTAATAAAACTCCTTCCGCGCGCCCTAACACCGCCCCTGGTCAGTGTAAATTATTGTTTGCTAAAGTAATATTTTTCACAAGTAATTCACATGTAGTTTACAATATTGCTAAATTGATTTGGAATATTGAAAACTAATTGTTGAAATTAAGGATTTATTTAAACACTCTTCATCTTAAATTGCATAATAGGTGTAGCCTAATTTTATCACACACAGACAAGTTTTACAGATGCGTAAAATGATGGATATTCAGATGCACTTCTGTCAATGTGAAGGTGCTCAGAACAGAGTCGGCTATTGTGAAAAGTAGCCAGCGCGCCACCGCAATAAGGTGCACTTCACGGGAGCGCGCGCTGCTGAGAGAGTCCACTCGTGCAGCAAAGGAAGTTTCACTGGATCGCATGCGAAATCCCAACAAGCGGGAGCGCGCTGACTCGACAATAACTACACCGAGCCCACCTGCTGACAAACAACAATAATGTTCGAAAGTCCACGAAAATCGATCACCGTCCGAGGAGTATGGTCAGAGAGCCAGGAAGAGTTACATGAGATGCAACCGGTGTCTCCCGTAGATACCAGCCATCGCGCTGCTAAGAAGAAAAAGAAAAAGAGGAAGACACAAACAGGCAGTACACGCTCCGTTTCTGCCCCTCAGTTAAGCACCGAGGCGCCCTCTGAAACCGAAAATCTACCAGGCGACTGCACACAAAAAAGTAATGACGAACCGATAGTTAGGGGAATATTTCAGATAGGGAAACGGAGCCATGATGTAGTTCTAACTGCATCGCGAGTTACGTGGACTCCCATCCAACCCGAGACCCCTACAGGTGAGCTGCGTAGTGTTTTCTGTTTCCATGACAATTAGCTTCTGTTCCTTTTTTCAGCGAGGTAACACCAGCAGCATTTTCTTATCAAACATAGGCCACACACAACACGACCACCCGCTTGTCGGAAAAAAACTATCCCTTTGCTGTACATAATCTGCCACAATGGAAGTAAATGCGTAAAACGAACGCGCTAGCGCCAAGTGTGACTAAATTAGCCAGTGATACAGCAGGGATTAAGGATCAGTGTTTACATTTTTTAAAAAAGTGAAGAGAAACTATGGCCGACCATAAGGACTAAGTTATGCTTTGTCATGTGTTCTTTTTTGGTGTCAACATAAGACGCTTCCTGCTACTTAATTGCAATGTAAATAATCAGAAAACACGTTGGCGTGGGAGGCGGCCTACCGCAAACCTCGAAAGACCAAATTATTCAGAATTAATTTGTGATCGTTTACGCCTATGTAATGGGTCATATATGCATATAGGCTACACAATAGACTACACGTTTTTATACAAATTTAGCAAATTACACCTTGATTGTAATGGATGTAATACGTTTTATGCAAGTACTGACAGATGCAACACAAAACTGTGATTTGCTTGTAGAAGCTCACTTTTTTTTACAAACTTTTTATTGAATCACACAGCATGTGGACATACAGATTTTTACATTGCCTGTATCATAGCATCCAGAGACTAAAGGTTATCCTGAAAAAAGAGGAAAATGTTACTGATGCCAAAAAGTCCTATGTGACAGATGTGCTGGTAATAGACCCCGGTCCACTGTTGTGACCACCTAAAGTAGGGCATCTGCTAGTCTTGTGGACAGTTAGCAAATGTCCAAGTAAATGATACTCAAAAACTACCATCTGCATCACTGCACAAGGAAGATCAGTGCATGACTTCCTTTTCGCGGGGTAGTTTTTGCAATATGCCAGCACACCCACTAATGAAGCTAACAAAGCATGTGTTGCTTTTTAAACTGGTGGACATTTTGACACACTTTAATTTAATAGCCAAGTTAGAGCCATGCATTGGTAAACCATAAACTTTCAAGTTTTTTCACTTATGAACTTAGCTATTATTATAGCAGTATCAATGCACTGACTAGCTGGTTTGACTCTGTTTGACTTTGATTCCTTCCCTTCCACTTTTTGCCAAGAGTGAGTCACTCATTTGCTTTTAGTGCCACACAGGAAATAAATAAATAAATAATGCATGCATTGTAGTTGATCATGAAGTGAAAATGTTTCATCAGTAATGAGGAGAAAGGGAAAATGAAGTGTTTTGATGCATGTCCAGGTGTTTGAGGCGAAGGCATGTATCTCTTGGTAATGTTGTTTTTGAACAGAGCCTTCAAAAGCCCCAGCAATGCCTGGTGCAAGAGGGCCCCTATTTTGCTTAAGCTTTATAGACAGTGCTTTTTTTATCTGTGATCCAAGCTAATGTTATTAAGCCAGCACTCTCATTACACAGAAAGCATCCATCTAATAACCCCCTATGGCCTTTACCAAATGCTATCATGAAACTGCCAAAAAATGACACACCAGTGCTGATATGCTGGGTTGCTTTATTTGACAGCTTTGTAATTCTGTTCTGCCTGGGGATAGAGGATCAAAACATCTCCCTTTATTCTTTAGAATTGGACAATAACTCTCATCACTTTGCAATATTGTGTTATTAAATGCCCATAATGGCTGTACTATTCTTGCAATAAAGAGGGCATTTCAAAATTGCAACAGTCAGATAACATTTTAAATCTGACATTTCATGACTTTTTGTCTTTGTTGTTCTCACGACGTGGAGTGAAATGCTACAGCACCCCAGAACAAATGTCCCACTGTGGGCAAAGTGTGGGTGTGTGGGTGTCTTGTCAGGTTGTGGTTTGTTTACACTTGAATGTCAGTGTATCTTAGCAATGACTCGAGCACAGAGAACAGAGCTGCCTCCTCTTGATCTGAACTCAGTGACTTTGTATCTTCCTGCCCAGAGTGTTATATTGCTCTGTGCTGTTCTTTGTAGATGTGTCTACAAAACTCCAGTTTTCACTGTATGTAGATGTGATTGTTCCCTCGCTGTCTCTTAACAGTGTGTGTGTACTAATTGGGTTGTACATTAGTTTCAGTGTTGTGCAAAATCAGAACATGAACTATGAAACAGTAGTGCAACTGGTTCTGTTTGTATCATACATCCTGAGAGCACATTGCAGTTTACAGTAGGGACCTGGCGATTGTGTTGCCTGCATAAGAGCAAGTCCAGGGGGAGATGTCTTGGGCTCTGCCTTTCTTTTGTTTACTGTATCGATATGGATTTCGTTGATGCAAAAGTAAAGATTGAGCTGGATTAAAATGCTATTTTTATTACTGTAATCTTTACATACACATTAATGCATTGGGGGATTTTATGTCCGTGACCTCCTTTTTTAAAAATGACTATGAATGTTCAGAATGGATAGCTGCTGCTGTTGCTTCAACATAGCTGTTGATACAAATGTGCATCCTTTCTTCTTTGGCTTGGGGTCTTGTACACACTGTGTACAACCCCCCAAGCTGTGCACACTGATTGCATTTAGTTTATGTAGACAAATATTGTTTTTCATTTATCTTAACCTAAACCTAGGTTTGTTTTCTATTTGAGATTACAGTAATATAATTCCTGTAAATGGAATCACGTTGAGTTGGTGGTGTTGAATTTGTTGACATGAATACGTTCTAGATAGCTGTTTTCCTAGAAAAGACAATACAACCACAGCATATAGGATTAGGACCCCCGGCATGCTTACATTTTATGATTTTAAGAAATTCTATCTGTATTACACATAAACTGGTCTGGACATTTTTGGCAGTTCTGGAAGTGCTTTGAAGTCTTAGCTATGTTGTGGTGTTGATGTGAAATTTTAAGTGACCTGTTTTTTTCCGGAACTCTGAGGAATCTTGTTGACCCCTGGGGTCAGTTGAGCTCTTCAGCTTGGTCTCTAGTCACTGGTTTAACTAGCCAGTCCTCAGATTTCTGACTCCACTGATTGCTCCACAGAGCCTCTCCAGTTCCAAGTTTTCATGTCTTGAGATAAAGTGTCAAAAGTTGAATATTTTAGCAAAACTTTTTTCCAAATCTGTTAGGACTTTAGCCTGGAGGAAATCCCAAACTAGGTTAAATACAGTGCAGATGCTGCACCAAGTTATAGCTCCAATTTATAATCATGTCACAATATTTTTGAGGATGACGAGGAAACGTATAAACATCATATAGCTCAGAAATAGCAGTATTCTTTAGTCATAGCATCAGTGTATGCACTATGTGATTATCGTTTGGCAGATCAGTCTTTTCTCTCTTGGCTTTTGCCCCCCCCCACTCTCTCTTTCTGTGTGTGTGTGTCTCTCTCTCTCTCTGTCTCTCTCTCTCATTCTCTGTCTCTCTCTCTCTTTCTCTATCTCTCTGTCTCTCTCTCATTCTCTGTCTCCCTCTATCTCTCTCTCTCTCTTTCTCTCTCTCGATCTCTCTCTCTCACTCTCTTTCTCTCTCTCCTGTTAGTTTTGCAGTGTTTTTCCTAGCCTCTGATTCCATGTCCATCTTCCTCCCCCTGCCTCCCACCCCTCTCTCCCAGCCCTGGCCACAGAAAACAGAAAGAGACATTTGACTGACAAAGCAAGGTGTCATTAGCATCCTCAGCGCTCATTATGCCAAGTCATGCACCGCTCATTCGAGAACACCTGAGACTCTGGTCTAAAGCACACTGGGGCAGGTGTAAGGTAGTAATTAAAAGCAGCCCAGGAAAATGGGCTCCATCACAGGATTGGATTGCATATTATGAGAATCTATACTCAGGGAGAGGGGGGAAAAAAACAGTTCGTTGTTGATTTTCAAGTACCCATCTTGAGATTCAAATTGATTGTTGAGAATGTTTATTATTGTGGCAAGTAAACAATGAACAAATATCACAACACAGCAGGGTAAATATCTTTGTTTGCTTACAAAAAAATATGACAAAGATTTAAAGAGCATATTGACCTTAGAAGAATATACCTAACCAAAGCAAACATATGTATACCATAATTGGCTTAGGAAATCAAGAGGATTGTTTGAATGAAGACAAAACAAATCTGTATTTATCCTGCCATTTACAGCTATAAAACTTAATCAGTTGAATTGTTCAGTGAACAGTCCCCCTCCCTACCCCAGCAAGGCCTCAGAGTGAATGACCCTACCGTATTATGAAGGGAATATACAGTGTCGTACTCTAATGGCACACAAGGAGCAAACAGACGCCGCCGTCTCCTTTGTTTGCTTCCCGGGGGCCCCCCAGAAATGGCAATATAAAAATGTAAATATTGGGTTTTGGAGTTGTCTGTGTGTCTGGACACACAGCCCTCCGAAGGCACAGGTGGAAAATATGGTCTCAGGCGCCCTGCTGTGAACCACATGGCCCCACGCAACATGGGGGCAAAGAGCAGCGCGCGGGCCTGGCACGAGCCCTCGAGCAGAGCTTGGACACTTGTCAACGCACAGTATTAGTTTCATCTGCAGAAAAAAAGGGATAGAGTGGGAGATAGAGAGGGGGATCCACACAAACCCTGACAACAATGAAGACAAAGAGGGAGGGTTTTGTGCCATGTATTAGATGTCCCCCATTTTGTCCTAATGAGGTAGTAGAGTAGAGTTTACATGAGCACTTCCGCATGGTAGTGTTTCAAAATGGGCCTGTGGAAGGTAGTGTAGTGAAGTAGAGATGCAAATGGAATATTCCAGTAGTCACACACACACACACACACACACGCACACACACACACACACACACACATATACACAGATAAACACAAATATACACAGATAAACACATATTCCACAAATAGTCCTTTTAAAATACATATTCAGAGTGGTTTGTTTCTATCAGTGCAAACATGCTTTCCTGAAAATCTTCAAACTATTGAATGGTGCCTGTTAGATTGTGAGGGCATATTAGATTACGCACGTGCAGGAGATGGGTGTAGAATTGATTCCTTTTGTTCCATACATTAATTGCGCGTTGACATGCCGACGGCGACGCGCCCCATACCCCCCACCCCCCCAGGCAGGCGGTGAGGAGCGCCGAGAGGAAGCTTGTATCCATCTGGAAGCAATAAAGTTTTCTAGGAGAGTGCACAGTTTTATTTAATCTCCCCCCGCGTCTCACTGTGTGACCAATATGAGGGGCTGAGCCCGTCGTGTCATCTTAAATCAGAGTCATGTGCGCCAAGCGAAAAAAAAAAAAGAAGATGACACTTGGCTGGATGGAGAGAAGAGGTGGAACTTGTTTGCAGAAGAGCCATTTGTGATCTGTTTTCTTACGTTTTACAGTCATAGAAAAAGACAAGACCTTCTCTATGATCAATGATATAAAAATGCTAAAATAATCATTTATGAAAATTGTTTGTTTGAGATGGCACTGCTGTCATATGCTTGCCATATAAATGCAAAACATATGTGTGCAGTTGGTCATCGGACATGAAAAGGCTCTAATAAAATGTGCCTTTGTGTGTAGTTGAAGCAAACAGTGGCCAGCATCCCAAGTAACATTATATAGAGTCCTAATCTTTATGAAGAAGCGTTTAAAGTAGGGGGTAGGGCTGAGTGCATGCTCTGGATGTATGTACTTGTCAGTGACTGAGATTAGGTCCCAGGGGACTGCAGGTCCATCCAGAGACAGACTGTGGAGTGGTCTCCATGTCATCTGACCTGGTGTGCCATCAGACCAGCCATATTGATCTGGCCCATAGCAGCCCATCTAGAGCAATGACCTAGAGCATATGGCCCGTACTACATCTGAGCCGCCATGCCCTGGAGCAAACACACACACACACACACACAGATAAACCACCAGCAGAGAGGCAAGGACCCCCCATGGTGTGTCCACTCAGCCTGTATGGATTGAGAACTTGAAAACCATACCCTGAAGAAAGAAAAAAAAAAGAGCCTGAAAACAACAATGACTCAGACGTCTGCCGGCCCGGGAGGAAGACTTAGTCTGTTGTGTTTACCCGTCCTCAGCATGTGCCAAGCACTGCTTCTGGTAGCCTGACCCACGTGTCAACGCTCTGATGACAAGTAGTGTATACTTAAAGGATATGAAAGGGACAGGGATTAACAGTGCTGGCAAGCAGAGGTCGTTTATTGTATTTCCTGACAGCAGCCCTTTCCCTGAGATGAGCTTGCAGCTCTGGCGCTAAGGAGCTGTAAACAAACTTGGGGCGGACGTGTGATTGGTGGGAAATGACTGAGCAACACTCTCGTGCATCACCATGACCCACGTCAATGGAATATTGATTATATAACCTGTTGTGGATTCCTTACATGTGACTGCCCAATGGCTGAGTGGACATGAGTGGTTATGCCCTTCAGAACAGCCCTAGCACTAGAACTAGGGGAAAGAAATGCACATATACAGTACACAACATACATTAAGCTGTGTGCTATATAGGGAGTATGCTCTACACAACATACATTAAGCTGTGTGCTATATAGGGAGTATGCTCTACACAACATACATTAAGCTGTGTGCTATATAGGGAGTATGCTCTACACAACATACATTAAGCTGTGTGCTATATAGGGAGTATGCTCTACACAACATACATTAAGCTGTGTGCTATATAGGGAGTATGCTCTACAGAACATACATTAAGCTGTGTGCTATATAGGGAGTATGCTCTACAGAACATACATTAAGCTGTGTGCTATATAGGGAGTATGCTCTACACAACATACATTAAGCTGTGTGCTATATAGGGAGTATGCTCTACAGAACATACATTAAGCTGTGTGCTATATAGGGAGTATGCTCTACACAACATACATTAAGCTGTGTGCTATATAGGGAGTATGCTCTACAGAACATACATTAAGCTGTGTGCTATATAGGGAGTATGCTCTACACAACATACATTAAGCTGTGTGCTATATAGGGAGTATGCTCTACACAACATACATTAAGCTGTGTGCTATATAGGGAGTATGCTCTACACAACATACATTAAGCTGTGTGCTATATAGGGAGTATGCTCTACACAACATACATTAAGCTGTGTGCTATATAGGGAGTATGCTCTACACAACATACATTAAGCTGTGTGCTATATAGGGAGTATGCTCTACACAACATACATTAAGCTGTGTGCTATATAGGGAGTATGCTCTACACAACATACATTAAGCTGTGTGCTATATAGGGAGTATGCTCTACACAACATACATTAAGCTGTGTGCTATATAGGGAGTATGCTCTACACAACATACATTAAGCTGTGTGCTATATAGGGAGTATGCTCTACACAACATACATACAGCTGTGTGCTATATAGGGAGTATGCTCTACAGAACATACATTAAGCTGTGTGCTATATAGGGAGTATGCTCTACACAACATACATTAAGCTGTGTGCTATATAGGGAGTATGCTCTACAGAACATACATTAAGCTGTGTGCTATATAGGGAGTATGCTCTACACAACATACATTAAGCTGTGTGCTATATAGGGAGTATGCTCTACACAACATACATACAGCTGTGTGCTATATAGGGAGTATGCTCTACAGAACATACATTAAGCTGTGTGCTATATAGGGAGTATGCTCTACACAACATACATTAAGCTGTGTGCTATATAGGGAGTATGCTCTACAGAACATACATTAAGCTGTGTGCTATATAGGGAGTATGCTCTACACAACATACATTAAGCTGTGTGCTATATAGGGAGTATGCTCTACACAACATACATTAAGCTGTGTGCTATATAGGGAGTATGCTCTACACAACATACATTAAGCTGTGTGCTATATAGGGAGTATGCTCTACACAACATACATTAAGCTGTGTGCTATATAGGGAGTATGCTCTACACAACATACATTAAGCTGTGTGCTATATAGGGAGTATGCTCTACACAACATACATTAAGCTGTGTGCTATATAGGGAGTATGCTCTACACAACATACATTAAGCTGTGTGCTATATAGGGAGGATGCTCTACAGAACATACATTAAGCTGTGTGCTATATAGGGAGTATGCTCTACAGAACATACATTAAGCTGTGTGCTATATAGGGAGTATGCTCTACAGAACATACATTAAGCTGTGTGCTATATAGGGAGTATGCTCTACAGAACATACATTAAGCTGTGTGCTATATAGGGAGTATGCTCTACAGAACATACATTAAGCTGTGTGCTATATAGGGAGGATGCTCTACAGAACATACATTAAGCTGTGTGCTATATAGGGAGTATGCTCTACAGAACATACATTAAGCTGTGTGCTATATAGGGAGGATGCTCTACAGAACATACATTAAGCTGTGTGCTATATAGGGAGGATGCTCTACAGAACATACATTAAGCTGTGTGCTATATAGGGAGTATGCTCTACAGAACATACATTAAGCTGTGTGCTATATAGGGAGTATGCTCTACAGAACATACATTAAGCTGTGTGCTATATAGGGAGGATGCTCTACACAACATACATTAAGCTGTGTGCTATATAGGGAGTATGCTCTACACAACATACATTAAGCTGTGTGCTATATAGGGAGTATGCTCTACACAACATACATTAAGCTGTGTGCTATATAGGGAGTATGCTCTACAGAACATACATTAAGCTGTGTGCTATATAGGGAGTATGCTCTACACAACATACATTAAGCTGTGTGCTATATAGGGAGTATGCTCTACACAACATACATTAAGCTGTGTGCTATATAGGGAGTATGCTCTACAGAACATACATTAAGCTGTGTGCTATATAGGGAGTATGCTCTACAGAACATACATTAAGCTGTGTGCTATATAGGGAGTATGCTCTACAGAACATACAACACACATACACAATGCATACAATACATATGACAGGGTGTGAATACTGTACATACCACTAAATTGACCAAACTGTAATAAAGTGTACATGTTTGCACAGTGTTGTTGAAACACATGCAGTATCTAATCAGTAACACTGAAATGACAATGATAATATTTATCTATTTTTTTCTGTAGTTGAACAGTGTGTTTGTTGTTTGAGTATTTAGTAGTAGAAGCCGTGTGGCTCCCATCCTTGCATAAGTAAGACAAAGGATGATTAGTGTTGACTGAAGCCATCTCCAAAAAATACTTATCTTACTTATCTTATCACCTCATTTTTTTTTAAAAAGCAAGTGCCAGGCTTGGAATATTAAGTGAAATTGTTATTGTTTCTAAAGATTTTGGAGTTGTTAAATCTACAACATAGCATATGTTCTTCTGGCCTGCTTTCTCTTCCGTTTCTCCCATTGTTTCCTGCTTTGTGCTAAGCCCATTTAAACCAAACTGCTACTCCTCCTGATTCAGGGTGAATAATAAATAGTCATTGCCAAGGTAAGGGCTCAGACAGACACAGACAGATCCAGTCAGGGTTCCCTCGCAAGAGCTGAGCCCACAAAAAAAGTGAGAGAGAGCGAGAGAGAGCGAGAGAGAGAGAGAGAGAGAGAGAGAGTGAGACAGACAGACAGAGAGAGAGAGTGAGACAGAGAGAGAGAGACAGAGAGTGAGACAGAGAGAGAGAGAGAGAGAGACAGAGAGAGAGAGAGAGAGAGACAGAGAGAGAGACAGAGAGAGAGAGAGAGAGAGAGAGAGAGAGAGAGGGGTTCAGCTCATAGTTGTAGTTGTGGTTTGGAGAGTTTGCATGTAAAGCAGTTTGCCGTGAACGCGTGGACATGTGCAGACAATGGCAGCACAATTAGCAGCAAGCAGATAAGTCTGTAATCCTGTTTACGCTTTGCATCAGACAGATGTGCCAAGATTGATACAGACAGGGTGCCGGCTTACTGTAATGTAGCAGGGGAGGGGCCCTACCTCTCTCTATCTCTCTCTTTCCCTCTCTCTTCCTATCCATCTTTCTATCATGCCATCCACCCTCTCTCTTTTTCTCACACACACACACACTCACTCCATCTCTCTCTCTCCCCCCACGCTTCCTGCCTTTCCTCATCCATCTCTTTCCCTGTTTTTGTATCTCTCTCTCTGTCTCTCTCTGTCTCTCTGTCTCTCTCTCTCTCTCGCTGTGGTCCAGATCTATGGCCACCCACCCTCGGTGTCCTCTTCCTGTCCATCGTTCTGAACAGGGGCCAGTTTAGTCCTCCCACCCCGGCCAGCCCACAGACTGCTCAGCCGGGAGAGATTAGCTTCATTCCCTCTAATTAAATTGACTGTTTTTTTGGGGTATGTGTGGGTATATTTGTGTGTAAGTCAGTGTGTGTGTGTGTGTGTGTGTGTGTGTTTGTGTGTGTGTGTGTGTGTGTGTGTGTGTGTGTGTGTGTGAGGGGGCTTAATGTGTAGATATGTGTGTATGTTCTGTGTGTGTGTGTATTTGTATGACAAACACAAAGGCATCTCTACTAAAGTTGACTAGATGCTGTTGCTGCTGCTGTTGCTGCTGCTGCTGTGTGAGCTGGGCCGGGCCCCGAGCTGAGCTGATCTGAGCGGAGCTTTCGCACGGCGTCGCGTCAGGCTGAGTGTGAACAGATGGCGCAGGGTGTCCTGTGCAGTAATGTGAGAGGGTAGTTAATGTTCTGAAACACGGAGGTGCGGCTGGGGCTCGGCTAATGAAGAAAGGGTTTCACATGAGGAGACGCAAACACATTTAGGGCCGACAGAGAGACAGAGCGGTGGCGACAGGGAAGGAGGGAGGAAGACAGACACACAAAGACAGACAGACAGACGTCTTGGAGGTGGCATCCGTGGGAGGAGAATCACAGCTTGTCTGATGACTGTCACCATTTTTAGCTCGTGGTTGAGAAAGTAAAGGAGACCAGACTATAGTCAACACATCAGAATGATGCTGAAAGGAAGGGTCGTATGTGACTGCTTTACTGTTTTCTCACACTCATCAGAGGATGAGATGCATGTCTCTACTTAATAACAACAAAAATGTTCAACGGGAATACTAAATAAACATAAATGCAACCTTCATGACATCAAATTTCATTTGCACTGCTAAAATATAATGTTTTATTTTTTTTTGTGAGGAAGATGCAGTTTATGAACTGTCTTGTTGAAAGATGTGTGTTTTGATGAAAAAGCACTTCCAAGAGTTCTGGAGAAAGTGGTGCACAACCTTACTCTCATTTAATTTACTTTGTATTGGTGTGAAATGAAAAGGTGTGAATTTATTTCTGCAATTTACTTTACTTTGAAACTAATTGTGTGCCTAGTTATTTTCGAGGTCACGGTAGTGCATTAATGCAATGTGATGTATTTATCATTTTAACTGATGATTGTGTCATTGTGTGTGTGTGTGTGTGTGTGTGTGTGTGTGTGTTTATGTGTCTTGTGTGTATGTGCTGTGTGTTGTGTGTGTTTGTGTGTGCTTTGTCATGTGTGTGGTGTGTTTATGTTTCTTGTATGTATGTGTTGTGTGTGTTTGTGTGAGTGTTTTGTCATGAGTGTGTTGTGTTTATGTGTCTTGTGTGTGTATGTGTTGTGTGTTGTGTGTGTGTTTGTGTGTGTTTTGTCATGTGTGTGTTGTGTTTATGTGTCTTGTGTGCATGTGTTGTGTGTTGTGTGTGTTTGTGTGCGTCTGTAGAGCCGGCCGCCCCGCTGAATGCGGGCTTCGTGGAGCTGAAGGACATGTTTGCGGTGAAGGTGAAGCGTCGGCGGATGGTGGGTCAGCAGAGCGGGGGTACTCTACTGGGCATCACCCTCTTCCACTGCCGACGCAAGGGCTCCAAACTCAAGGACCACGAGACCCACCTCAACAACCTGAGCGTGGACCACTGCGAGATCTGGTTCAAACACCTCAAGGCCTTGCTCAATGGTAGGTTTGCTCACAACACTGGAGCCTCGATGGTAGATTGGCTTACAACACTGGAGCCTCAATGGTAGATTAGCTTACAACACTGTAGTCTCAGTGGTAGGTTTGCAAAGAAAGACAAGTAAAGATGCTTGAGTTGGTCAGAGACTCTCCAAAGCAACAAGGCCTAGCAGTTATTAATTAACTGCTCTAGGTTGTTCTGTATGTATTTTTATTAAGACCTGTAGAGAAATATTTTGAATGTTCAGTTAAGGCTTAAACTGCTCTAGGTTGTTCTGTATGTATTTTTATTAAGACCTGTAGAGAAATACTTTGAATGTTCAGTTAAGGCTTAAACATAGACTACTCCTGGAGGAGAGAATTTTTCTTTTCATTTTGGAATCAAAATGAGGAATCATCAGGAACATGAATCAATAAGTACAATTGAAATCGGAACTGATAAAATTAGAACGATACCCAGCCATACTCCTCCATTGTCTCTCTGAAAGAGGGCGCTTCTCACAGCACAAGGGCCGTGGGTTCATTTTAGGAGGAGGCACACTTGATGACATTCATAGCTTAGATCCATAGCCTACAGATGGGTGGGTCGAGTGTTTAAATGTCCTATAGTTTTTACACATGAGCTATGTTACACCCTAATGTAGTCATAATTAGTTCTGACAATGTAATGTGTGTGTGTGTGTGTGTGTGTGTGTGTGTGTGTGTGTGTGTATGTGTGTGTGTTCATGAGTGTTCTCTTTTATTCTTAGCATGGCAATTTGCTTTTGTTGCCGCCCAATTTAACCCATCGCCCTCGGAGCAGTAATCAAAGTCGCTGCACACACCAAATGGAAAATCAAACATTCCCGAGCTTTCACTTTAATTGGGTGTCATTTCAGTGCCTTTAAAGAGTCTCGGCTCTATAGAAACATGGGGGTGAAGCATCCGGTGCCATTTGCAGTTTTTATTGCCCCCCGCTAATGCAAATTGAATGTTGAGTGGGAAGGCCTTGTTTGTGCCCAGCCAAGACTCAGGCATTAGTGTGGAGTAACAGTCTGAAACTGATTCGCTGGGTGGCCTCTGCTGCTGCTGCTGTTGTTAGTGTGGTTATTATTATTATTATTATGTCTCATTCGTGCTCTCGACTCCACTGGGCTTCTCAGAGGGGTCCTGGGCCGAACTGTGGCATCCCACTGCATGTGGGCTCCTTGGCCGTGGAGGGTGGAGAGAGGTGTGTGTGTGTGTGTCCGTGTGTGTGTGTGTGTGTGTGTGTGTCTGTGTCCGTGTGTGTGTGTGTGCGGGGGGTGGGGGGGGGGGTGATCATTGAGCGGTTGCAGGGGAGGCCAGCTCTTTTGTGTGACGAGCATGTCATTGGGCCACCGCGCGTCCGCTGTGCTTTGAGATGCCTGTGGCTCTTTGCTGAGGAGGAGGGGTAGGAGGAGAGGGGGGGCTGGGGGAGGAGAGGAAGGGAGGGGGGGGAAGGAGGGAGGGTGAGGAGGAGGTGTTGGCCGTGAGGACCTGCTGGATCTCCGTGGAGAAACAGGTTGGTTGCAGCCACCCCGGAGTGTTTGTAAT